>NC_003076.8:7575757-7878787 GCF_000001735.4 Arabidopsis thaliana | reverse complement strand
TATTTTTTTTCTCTCACAGGAGTAAGATACTTTTATAGTCAAGTTCAATTCGTTATGGCGACAATAGATATGATAATGTCGATCCAAATCTAGAGAACAGTAGCTAAGTTGAAAAACAAAAACTTAATGTTGGTCATGAGAGTTTGTTTAAAAAACTTTTTTTTTTCTTGGGCAAGTTTGTTGTTTGAAAACTTTATTTGCTGTTGGTAAGGCTTTGATTTCGATTTGTTTAAGTTTTTCTTTCTCTCAAGTGTATTTTAAGTGCGTCAATTGCGGCTTGACGTAAGAATGGTCCATGTAGGACATAACCAAGCATATTGTATATATAACTCACATGAATTAGACACAAGTCATATCGAATTTGAGTTATTTACTATTACAAACTCCAAGATTACAAGCTTGATGATATATATGATATATGTAGAACTATAACCTTTTTCCGATTTGGAATGCAATATGTTTCTATGGTTATAATAATTTTAAAATATAATTTTTTTGTTTCATCAAATATTTTTGGTAATTATACCAAAATTAAACTAGTATCATTTGCATGGGCATAATCCAAATTTACGAAACTAACAACCTCTTTATCGTCCAAACTTGATTATTCGTCTAGTCACATAGTCCAATTTTAATTTGACATTAAGAACATTGTCAAGGCAGTCTTTTCTCGTTGTCGTGTTGTAGAATAAATGGGTAGACACTAAACGAATACATACCAAACTAACTTGCCAATGGTAGGTAGTATCGATCTCCAATACAGAAAAAGAAGACATCTATGGCATAACTCGATCGCTTATACTATCATCAAATATTGAAACTGGATTTGTTGAACCTGATGGAGTTTTTGACTAAGTATCGACCGAAGAAGCTTCAGTGTTTTTTTAATACTAGTGAACATGCGAGGACTAAAGTTCATGAAGCAAATGCTTTACGCACAAAATATCTAGAAAACAAGTTAGGAGCAGTGAATATCTTGAACGTTCTTTGACTAAGCATGAGTTGGAATCCAACATACAAAATCGTAACCCGACATGAGGAAGGACAAATCATGTCCGAAAAATTACAACAAAAATAATTTATTGTTAGTACTTTAAAAAGTCTAAAAAATAAGTACCAAATGTTTCAATTAAAAGTTCTAACTATCTTAATTTTAAACATTATCTTGTATTTTAAAATCAATAACCATTATATTATTAGAAAAAGGAAAAAGAACGTTATATTATTTAGAATCTTTTCATTAGTTTTCTAAAAAAATCTCCAACAAAAGTTAATGAAATAGTATGCACTAATCCTTAATCTATAATTAAGTTACGAAAGGTCTTCAAAATTTGAATTAGAAAAAAAGGGTTTCGATATTGACAGCCAGAATTGATGATAATGGGAGTCGTTACTTGTTAATATATGTCGATAATGTGGGTTCGCAAAGCCATTTTCGTGTTTCAGGGTTTTATATTAAAAAGTTTGACCCTACCTTCACTTTGACAACCTAAGATTCAAATCTTTTTACTTCTTTTTTGCTGTTTGTTTTATCGTTACGAAAAATTGAACTTTTCTTTCTTTGTGGTTCATTTGAAGAAAGAAATATCTAGAAAATGTAACCAATGTTTGCACAAAAAAAAAAAAAAAAAAGAAAATGTAACCAATGACGATTCATAATAGTTGAAAGATTAACGGAAAAACTTTGAGGAATCACAAAATTAGTTGACAATAACTAGGATGATCTTTAACTCATCATAATTAAATCTTAGAGGAATATTGTCTTCGAAGATTTTGGTACCAATATAAAATTAGAGTTTTCAATTCAAAACTAATTGACAATAAATAAAATATCTTAATTCATAACAGATTGGCAATCGAAAACCGTATCAAACAATGGAACTCGGGACAGCGAGTGGACTTTATTCTATGTGACAAACACTGAAGAATCAAGAGATTATTATGTATATAGTTTCAATGTAAATATGCTGCTGTAATTTGGAAGGATTCAGCCCAACGACTACTTAACGTCAACTATTCCACATACTGGGGCCAATTGATTGCACTGCTTAACAACACAACCATCCTGAAGCTCAACCTTTTCTTGTTCAGATACGTCTTCCAAGCGACTCTATACCAAATATGGCGCGAGAGAAACACAAGAAGACATGGTGAAATTTCACCAAAGACTCGGCTCATTAAACTTAGCGAAAAGAATGATCGAAACCACATCAACGGTATTAAAAACTTGGGAGATCATCGCTATGAGCCTATGATGATGGCCTAAGTTTGTGGTTTTCTACCCGATCAACTCCATGAACAAGACTGCAACACTCTCTTTAAATTCTATTCTCTACCTTTAATACCTGATTTCTATAACTTTCAAACAAACTGATATATTCATTGTACACGAGTCTTTTCTGGTTGAATATATTTTTACATTCATTCAAATAAGAAAAATGTCTCATCGTACAGATGCGATCATCTGGTTTCTGAAAAGAAGAGAGAGACTAGAATATGGAAAAATTCAAATTCAAGCCCAATAAACCCTGAACAAAATTTAAAGCCTGGCCCTTGTCTGACCATCTGGGCCTTCTTTTGATTTCAATTTTGGGAAATTCAGATTGCGTCGACGCATTTCTTTTGAGGGATGGATCTGCTTTCTCGTCGGCGGCTAATCAAATTCTTCCAGAGGGTTTTGAAAGAAATTTCTCGAGATGGGTCAAGCTCAAAGTGACGAGAACTCAATTCCGACGACGACGACAACGAACACTCCTCCTCCTTCTGCGAATTCACCTCGGGATTCTGAAGATACTTCGTCGCCATCGATGGATTCTCTTCTTGCAGGTTCGTTTTTTTTTTTTTTTTGTTGGTGTTTTCTGTATCCCGATTGAGAGAGTTACACTATTCGTTGCATAGAAAAGTTTTGGGAAATTGGGATTGTTTTGTTCTATTAATGATCATTGATAAAAAATGATGAAATGGTGAAATGGAATTTGCGTTTCTCTATATAGTATCTATTCAAAATCTTGTTCTTGCTTAAAAAGAAGATTCTTAAATCTTTGTCTATGTAGTTTCTATAGGAAGATAATCTTCTAATCTAGTTTTGTAAAGAAAGCTAAGAAACACTTATGTATTATGGGATATTTGACATTGTTGTACTCTCTTCAATATCACAGAAGCTGCAGCATATGGTGAAGATGATAATGAGAATGAGGTTATTCCTTCAACTTTGTTGTTATTTAGTCATCTGCTAGCTTTTCTTTTTGAATTACCGAGTTATCTGACAAATACTAAATCCATCAGTCTCTTGAAGCCAAAGCACAGAGAGCTCTCGATTGTCCTTGTATAGCAGATTTGCGTAATGGCTCTTGCGGGTCTCAGTTCTCCGAGGCATTCCTTTGCTTTCTCAAAAGCACTGCTGAAGAAAAGGTAAACCGTAACTAAACATATTAGGTTGTTTAGAATGATGTAAACTCCACTGAAATGCTCTAAGATTGACACATTGATGACAGTTGTTTCTCTTTCGTTTACGTTTTGTGTCCCTTTAGAAGAAAACCTTCACAAAGATATTGGATGTGTTGTTGTTGTTGTAATGTTGTTACAGGGATCAAACTGAACATATTAGATTGTTTAGGATAGTGTAACCTCAACTCAAAAAATCATAAACATTGGCGATAGTTGTTGTTTTCGTTAAATGGTTTTTGTGCCATTTAGCGAAGAGAAGTTTCATTCAAGGATATTGGATGTGTTGTTGTTGTTGCAGGGATCAGACTGCGTGAATCCATTTGTAGCATTGCAAAGCTGTATCAATGCCAATCCGGATGCATTCTCTAAATCAGTTACAGGGGACGAAAAAGAAACCGAGAAAAAGGAAGAGCAGCCTCCTGTGCAAGACCATAGAATCATCCCTCCTCTCTGGGCCAAAGACCCGCCTCGCAGTGGCAATTCCAAGCTTTAGAATATCAACAACAATGGAGTCAGCATCAGAAGCTAGTCTCTCCTCTTTTGATTCTTTTCTCTAGACAGCACTTTTAAGAATGTAAAAGAAGAGTAGAAGACCATGATCAGTGGTCGTGTAGATCAACATTGTTCTTTCTTTTTTAATACTAAAAAGCTGAGATTTTTGGTTATTTGCTTGCACCATTTAAACTAACTTTATGCTGTGATAATTTGGTAAACCAAACGGTTAATGTTACAGAGTTGGGTTTTGGTTCGGTTTCATAAAACAATTGAGCGGTTTAATTCGGTTTTGATTCGAGACATTAATTAATAATGGCTATTCGTTAATTAAAATCGAAACAATTAATTTTCTCACTCAATAATGAAGAAAACTGCGAAAGCGTGCAGATAAGAGAGATCTCTCTGAACAGATATTATAGTTGATAGTTTGCGTACTAGGAGTCTGTGAAAGCTTGCACAGGAAGAAAGCAAATCGGGAAAGAAAGGAATCTGAATCGGAGAAGCAATCGAGGTTTACGATTACCAAATTCTGATCTAATCTGATTAATTGTGGTGATTTCCGATGGAAGAAGACGGTGGTGGCGGCGGTGCGAAAGTTGGAATGCTGGAGAATTTCATGAAGACGCATCAGAGTTCTTTGAAATCGTTATTCCAGAGAAAGAAATCATCCTCTGGTCGTGATGGAGATGCTTCTCCGTCGCCTATCGCTTCCCCGAAACCTATTCCGCAGCTCTCTCTTCTCGCCAATTCCGTCGTCTCCCGCTGTTCAAAGTACACTCTCTCTAATCCTCATATTATTGAACAGTTTCGAGATTCATATATGATTCAGATCCTAGGTCTCTACTTGCGATTGCATAATCTTTATTGTTTGGAATTTACGCGATGTGATTATTCCTTACTGTTCTGGAGCAATTTAGGAATTTTTTTTTTGATGGATTTAGTTTTTGGTAATTGTAGGATCCTGAACATTCAAACAGAAGATCTGCAGCATCATTTTGATGTAGAGTTGCCTGAGAGTGTTAAGCAACTATTGACATATGCAAGGAACTTTTTAGAGTTCTGCTCTTTTCAGGCACTTCATCAAGTGATGAAAAAACCTGATTACTTGAGTGATCAAGAGTTCCGTCAGCTAATGTTTGACATGATGCTTGCTTGGGAGACTCCCAGTGTCACAAGTGAGCAGGAAAACAAAGTGAGAAATCTTTCTAATTTGCCATGTTCATAGTGTTAAAAATGGAAATATATGGATTTATGCTTTGTATCTTATTTGTCTCAAATTTGCCAAGTTCAGGATGCAGCATCTCCCTCCAAGCAGGACTCAGAGGATGAGGATGGATGGTCGCTATTCTATTCAAGTCCCACTAATATGGCAATGCAGGTTATTACCATCTTCGACTTCCTTTACTTCTGCATTAGTTATAATTGGACGGACTTAACAGACCTTCCCCTGAAATATATACTTAATAGGTTGATGAAAAAAAGTCTGTCGGACAGGAGGCTTTTGCAAGAATTGCTCCGGTTTGTCCTGCCATTGCAGATGCAATAACTGTACATAATCTTTTTGATGCACTAACTAGCTCGTCAGGCCACAGGCTTCATTATATCGTATATGACAAATACCTCCGCACACTTGACAAGTATGAACTTACCTCTACTTTTTTCAGTCCTTCAATTTGCTTTTCTGCATTTGTTTACACGTAATTGTCTTAGTGTTATAAATCGTAGGTGATACATTTCTTTTTTGGTACTCTAAATACTTAAGTCTACATCTCTAGTATCCGTTTTACTTATTCTTACCTCAACCACACCTAATGATCCCTTAGCTGGCAACATAATACGTCAAAAAAGTATTGCTTGCTAATTTATGTATTAAATGCTAACGTTGAAGATGATAAAAAAAAAATTATTCTGTGGCTCAGTTAATGGTACTCAAAGCAGGAATAATCTTTTTCGATGTCATGGCTTCAATTTAGAATGAAATAAATCCACTGAGAGATGTTCTGCCCAATATTTCTTGCGGATGTCTATTTCCTCAAAACATCTGGTTTTTTCTCTTATTTTTTCCTTGCCCTTCGTATATTTGTAGAATTTTCAAGGCTGCAAAAAGCACTCTAGGACCTTCAGCTGCCAATCTTCAGCTTGCCAAGGGAGAAATAGTGCTTGATATGGATGGTGCAAATCCTGTTTTACCGGTTCTTAAACACGTGGGCATCTCAGCATGGCCTGGTGAACTTCTGGAGAGATCTCTGCATATAGTCAACCTTCTGCATTGGCATTATATAATACCTTAAGCAAAAGGAGAAACATGAAAATTGTGGTTTACGTTGGTTGGTTTTGTTTCCATCTCAATATTTATCAAACATTTCCTTTTGTAGGTAAACTGACACTTACCAACTGTGCTCTATATTTTGATTCAATGGGTGGTGGTGAAAAGCCCATGCGATATGATCTCACTGAAGACACAAAACAGGTCATCAAACCTGAGTTGACAGGGCCATTGGGTGCTCGTATATTTGATAAAGCCATTATGTATAAATCAATTACAGTGTACGTATGCTATTGGACTACAATCTTATGTCTGTCTCTTTTATGATTCTTCACAAAATCTGTTTTCTAATGGATTTATATCTTTTGCTCTATCTTGTTTTGTTTGTACAGACCAGAGCCAGTATTTTTTGAATTTACAGAGTTTAAAGGCAATGCTCGTCGAGACTACTGGTTGGGAATTTGCCTGGAGATCCTTCGTGTACAATGGTTCATACGAAGATACAACTTTAAAGGGATTCAACGATCAGAAATACTTGCAAGAGCAATCCTTGGGATATTCCGGTACCGTGCAATAAGGGAAGCTTTTCAAGTCTTCTCTTCCCAATACAAAACATTGCTTATATTTAACCTGGCAGAAAGTCTCCCCGGCGGAGATATGGTCTTAGAAGCTCTGTCCAGCCGTGTCTCTCGCATAACCACTAATGTTGCTTCTGATATCGGTTCTGTTCAGTATATGAAATGGCCCTCAAACTTATCTCCAGTCTCACTCAAATTGCTTGAGCATTTTGGCTTGAATCTAGAAACAGGGACAAATATGGGTGAAGAATTGACAATCGTAGGAGATTTTTGTGTTGGGGAGACGAGTCCATTGGAGATAGCTCTGAAACAGTCAATCCTAGACACAGACAGAGCTGAAGCTGCTCAGGCGACTGTGGAACAAGTGAAAGTAGAAGGAATTGACACTAACGTTGCAGTTATGAAGGTATCATGAGTTCCTTCTTCATCTTTTCTCCATTTCTTTGCTCTATAGTTACTATTAACCGATAGTCTCATTGCAGGAGCTATTGTTACCTTTCATCAAACTAGGCTTGCATATAAATCGCTTAGCCTATTGGCAAGATCCTTATAAATCAACGGTGTTCATGATCTTGGTCAGCTATATGATTATCAGGTAAGATTTTGCCTTGAAAGACATGATGACAAAGAATGATGAGAGTTCCATCACAGAAAGCTATGTTTTGATTTGTTACGTAAAGACATGTGATGACACCAACAATCTTGTTATTTATGCAGTGGGTGGATCGGTTTCATATTACCGTCAATATTACTCCTAGTAGCTATAGTAATGATGTGGCGTAAGCAATTCAACAAAGGGAAAGAACCAAAAACCGTTCGTGTGAAAGCTCCACCAAGTAAAAACGCGGTGGAGCAGCTTCTCGTACTACAAGATGCAATTAGCCAGTTCGAGTCGCTAATCCAAGCTGTTAACGTTGGTCTCCTCAAAATAAGAGCAATTACCCTTGCAATTCTTCCTCAGGTATAATGATATATCAGAACATGATGATGGCTAGGATAAATAGGTGTCTGCAGTTAATAGTAACTCTCTTGTCTCTTTGATATGTTTTCAGGCGACAGATACAACGGCTATATCGCTTGTGGTTGTGGCAGTTATATTGGCGGTTGTTCCTGTTAAGTACTTAATAACGGTTGCGTTTGTAGAGTGGTTCACGAGGGAAGTTGGGTGGAGGAAAGCGAGTAGTGACCGGCTAGAGAGGCGGATAAGAGAATGGTGGTTTAGGGTACCAGCAGCTCCTGTTCAGCTCATTAGAGCCGAAGATAGCAAGAAGAAGAAGAAATGACACTTTTCAATTCTCTCACACGCATTGTCTCTCTTTCTAGACATATTGTTTTGATATTAGAATTTTTTATTCTTCTTCTTTTTTTTTCCCCTTTTTAAGTAAGATTCGGGTTTATTCATAAATATGAGACGAACTAACTCGTTTTTTGACTTTTAACTACCCAGTTTGACAAAAACAAGTTCTTCAATTGGCAAAGTAATGTCACAAATAATTAACTCGACTAGATGTCGAATTTGGCTAAACATTTCCGATTATACCATTTTTATTGAAGGTCATGTTAGGAATTGCATTATCCAGACTTCATTCCCTCCGTTTACCCATCTTACCAAATGTTTGGAGATAAATAGATGAAAATCTTATAAAATAGAGTCTTAAATTTTGTTGACCCCCAATATTAGCAAGTAAACCATCCTCTTGACAAATTTTAAGAAAAATAATCCTCAAAAGTAAAGAACAGCAGAATCCAAAGTCAGAGAGAGGGAGAGAGAGAGAGAGAGAGAGAGAGAGAGAGAGAGAGAGAGAGAGAGAGAGAGAGAGATGGGAATGTTTTACAGCATAAATGTTTTTTTATGATGATAAGACTCCATTGTTAGGCTTAGCATTTCACCTGCAAGATGGCATTAATAGGGTCCGCCGTAAAACTTACGGGACATAAAGAAGTTGAAATCGCTGTGGGAGAAGCCGCGTTTTCTCAGCCACGAGTCAGCAGATTCTTCATTCATCTCTCTGTTCTGATAATCTGATGTCCCAGGCATCATCCACAGGTTACCAAAGGCCTTGTAAGTCATTGCTCCAAATGGAGGAAGTAGAACTTCTGGTGTACTTGACTCTCCTTGTTCATTCCCCTTATCATCCTTACCAATTGTTTCTGAGAAATCACAAGAAAAAAACTAGTTTAGATCTAAGAAACACGAAAAATGTCATCAATCAAACACTTGCTTATAAAACCAAAAAGATTATGATTTTAACACCAATACGATCACCAGAGAAGTTTGACTAGTTGTACTTACTAAAGAACTGAGTCTGCTCTAAGATAATAGAATCAAGCTCAGGCTAAAAGGAAGTAAGTGTCTGTACAAACAGGAAGAAGTACTTGGAAACTAAAGATAAGACTTTTATGCAGAGAAAATAGTGGCTAGGATTGGTAAGACCGTTGCGCCAAAGATGCAACTTCTCCATCTCTTACAATCCACAAGAAATTAATACCAAAACAGATGCATAACTTTTCTCTATATCCAAGCGACACTGTGATAGAGTAAAGACTTGAAAAGAACATCTCCAACTAGTAACTACCTTTGCACGGTATTTTTTTCTACCAGTTCGATCCCTCCCAGAAAGGAAAACTCATTACTACGCCAACTAGGAATACCTACTGCTCTTCAATAACTTATTAAATAAAGAACCCTAAATAAGTAAATACAATCATAATCCTTAAATTCTCCCATGAATAAAGTACTACTAGAAATCAACCAATATCGATAAATTTCGCCAACGTAACATACAAATTAACAAGAACACAGTACCGGAATTATATGTGTAAATATGTCGAAGTATTACTATACAAAACACTTGAATACTCAAAAGCACATGCTTGATAATTTAGCAGGCACATTATATAGCTTCCGTATACGCTTGGGTTGAAAAGGTAATGTTAATTCTCAAATGACCAAAGTACCTGGAAAGTTTGGCTTCAATAAATGGTACGTTAGGAAAGCGGCAGATATCCCGTCCACGCCTATCACTGGTGGAATTGGATAAATGGGATACCTATAATAATTCCATATTCCTATTCAACATTAGCTCAGTTACGATTTACGTTTAAGTTAATTCATTTGAAGACAATAACTAACATCATGTATACATACATCATGGGAAGAATGTGTGAATCATATGAAAGAAAGTTGATGTGAAATGACGGACTAATATAGAAATATCTCTCACGGGCACACGGTGAGCAATTAACTAATCAAAGAAGAAGCTAAAACTGAATAAGATAATAGAAAACTCGACATACCAAGCTATCGAAATCCAGCTATTTGGAGAAAGATCTGAACTCGTCAGACTAGACAGTCCAGTGTGCTCCTCAGCTAGGTCAGCCATCTACAAAATACATAGACAAGTAAACAAAAACCACTCTCTACTAACCAATGAATTTGGAGAATCAATCCAACATAAAAAACGAAATAGAGATAATTATAAGATACCTTGAAAGTGAGAGGAAACCTATCAAATGGCCTTTCTACCTCATTATATTGAAAATAAAGGTAGCCCAAGTCACCAGCATCCAAACACTGAAGCTTGCCGTTGCTGTCAGAGTCAGTTATAGCAGATCCTGTCTCTGTACCATCTATCCCAATGGCAGAGCTCCTACATTCATAATCAAATTACTTGAAAGAAGTACACTACAATAACCAAATTTCTAATAATAAACAAGAAGAAAACGTTAGCAATGTAAACAAACACATAAGAGCCTTGAGGAAATAAAAAAAAGGCATAAACTTTCTAGCTCTTAAGCCATCAGGCCTTTGTTATAAAGGCACAAACTTTCACATCAAATATTGTCACCCATGAAGCAATAAGACACAAAATGGTGGTGAGAGAAAACAGAAAATTGAACCTTGAATCATCAGAGAAGGGTTTGATGGTAAAGATCTGAATGGCGGAGAGTGAAGGATTATAGTACTGTTTAACATCGGAGTCGAAGTTTTCCAGCGAAAGAGGGACTTCGATACCAACAGTGCTCCAGTTTTTACAGGCAGACCAAATATCATTGAGGACGATGCGAGGCTTTCTCACTTCTTCTTCTTCAATAGCTCCCAAAGCTATTGGTGAAGAAGAAGACGATCCCCTTGCCTGCAAAACAGATTTTGAAATTGGGGTTTACATTTATAACCCGACTACGCTATTCGGATCCTTAAACCGGGTTGGAATAAAGTTATATATATATATTCGGTAAAAGACATAAGTTTTAAATTTCTTAAAAGGTACCCCAATTGTTTCCATTTGTTTAACTTTGAACTGATAATTTAATCTTAATCAACCCATCATTGCAAATTCCACCTTACTGAATGATTTGAAACTGACCCTCTATATTGTTACTCAATCTAAATTTTTCTTGCTAAAGATAATTTAATCTAAATTACCCCATGTTTCTAACTTTTATTTACTTACTTTTTATGATTTAAAATATAAAAGACAGATTTTAAAAAAAAATTGTTGCTGAAAAGTATTAGATATGGGGTTTTAAATACAAACTAGTCAATGTTGGCTAAGATCTTGTAATAATAAAAAAGCAGAAAGCATACAAATCTTGGTAATAATGTCAACGACTAATTAAACGTACTTTATTAGTCTTTTTACCACTGTGGCATTATCTTTCAGACTTTTGACCAATCGAATGCGTTTTCGTTTATTATCAAAGAATGGAAAATCAAAATTACCAGAGCACAAGGAAGATCGATCTTAAAATGAAAATCCATCTAGAGAATTGAAACGAGATCTAATACAGTAAACGTGGTTTTAACCAGAGAGTAATTTAACCCAAGAAAAGCAGTTGAAGAAATATGTTGGTGGGTTTGATTTATTCTACCTTTTTTATAATGTAATTGTTCTTTGCTTCTTAAAAATGGTTTATTTTTGTAAATTTTAGTTGCTTCAAATTTCTGTAAGTGAAAGAATTAGATTATTTTTGTTGGATTTGAGAATGTTTGTTCAAACAACATTTTGTACAAAATGATGGGAAAAACAAATAAATATATCTTTAAATTAATATAATAATGATCAGAGACACGTGGAGATGAACGTTCGAGAAATTTTTTAAAATTAGATTCGAGAATGTTCGTTAAAACAATTTTTATGTAAAAATAAGATAAAATAAACAATTAAACATAAGTTACCTGAGTATAAAATTGAATCGGGACACGTGGAGATGAACATTCGAGAAACCTCTCAAAATTAGTTCTAACTCTCCCATTCATTTTGTTAATGAAGTTTTCTTTTTTTACTTTCTTTCTTATAAATATTTTTGGGAATTTCAAGATATAAGCAAAGAGTTTCAGAAATGTGAGAAATAAATCAATGTAAAACTAAGAAGAGAATGAAAAACAAATCCAAGGGGAAAAAGCTAAATTTTCTTCTTTTCTTTTTTGGTAACAAATTAATTTTTTAAAGTATTATTCAATATTTTTCTTAATATGGCATATTTAATAGTATTTAATATTGTTATTTTCAGTCTATGTGAACATAATCAATATATTGCCCATTTTCAGAAAAAAGTAATAGCACTATTCTACCTATTTTTTTTTAGCATCATTAGATTAACAAAATCTGATCCATAACCAAATTCTTTTTACTTGCAAAATAATGTGATTTAATAGAGTCAAACTATTAGGAAGCTATAAAGGTGAACAGTTAACCACTTGACTAAATACAATTCATCAATTACACTATATTTCTGATAAAATATTATACAATATTGTTATAATGATAAGTAATATTTTCATTTATATTTATTTGAATGTCTTTAATATTATTTTGGTATTATAGTAATACGTGGAATGACAATGCACAGGAGTCAGAACAGTGGTGCATGGCAAGGCCAAACCCATTTGCATGCCAGAAAAGCCCTAGAAATCCTCCAATCACCAAATCTTTCTTTAAGGCTAAGGCAAAATGTCTCCCACATCACAATTTCGACCCTTTATTTTACGTCTTTGTTTATGTCAAATCCCATCATATATCAACGATTAGATAAACTATTTAATTACATATTTGAATATGATCCGTTCTTGTCCAACCAATATGGACTCTTCTTTTATTCGCGTAACTTTTGTTTGTCCAATCAAAACCATTTTGCCAACAAAGTATTTTTTGACTCATGAATTTAAATTTTGCTCGTATAATAATATAGTCAAAATATCTTATCCGACTAAGGACATGGACCCCAAAAGTGACGAAGACTGTATAGCTCTATGGTTGCGATATGCTAGAAACAATATGGTTCATTATTATAACTGACAATTCTCAGGGTTATTATCGTTTAATGGATGATTGATGCTTAAGGTAATGCAAATTAAACATTGAACGATAAATTCAGATAGTATATAATTATATTTTTCACAAATAGTATATTAATTTTATTAAAATATTTCAACTACTGATAGAATAATTACATATACAATTTATTATATAATTTTTTTTCGATCAACTCTCAATGAAGATTAACCACATTGGGAACAAACAATGCATACATATCCTTTCTTTGATTCTAACAACTATAACAACTACCGAATCATTCACGTCTTGACAACTATCTAATCGTTCGCCTCTGTGCTTTTCATAAATACATATACCTATTTATAAGTTACAATCTTCTACATTTAAATACAATGTCCACTCAGTTTTATAGTATATACATGTTCTAAAATATATCTCCATTAACTATATAGGTATGTGCATATCACATGGGTGACGAATTGATCCTACTACATCTAATATTTTATGGGATCCATTTCAAATGGATCTTCTTTTTGTGTTTCTATTTAACTATTTGTTTTGCTTCTTTATTGCTTTGTATATATTATATAAATCAAGTATAACCGATCTTTGTTAAAAGTTAGCATGAAAATAAAAGAATAAAGGCATCATAAAGTTTACACAATGCCAACGCGGAAAGCTTCAAAGCCACGACGTCCCCTTCTGCATGACTCAATTTGCTCTCACATATTCACAACAAGTGTTACGTAATATTTTGATTTTTTTATTTCTCTTGTCTCATGCATGTTTCTTTTAATTAGGAAACATATCTTATCTCCTATATATATATGTGGAAAACTAAAATCACCCTAAATATTAAAAGCTTGGCATGTTTTGCCAACTTCTAGGTAAAAAAGCTAGGAGTGTAACGTCATTCCGTGTGATCATCTTTTATTTAGGCATCTCTCAAATCAACTTTTAAATGTGATTTGAGTTTTTATGTCGATCAATGGATCATTAATTTTTGTAAATGGCATCTTCCAAGTTTCAAATTTTAAAGAGAAACATTGAAAAGGAATATCAAGATATTTGAAGAAGATCCATATATAGAGACGTTCTTAATTACTCCTAAATTTGTTTTATTATTTGGAACATTTCGGTAGTTACTGAAGTTACTTTAGACAAAATTGTGTCATAACACGGATTTGGTAGTTACAAAAAACTTTAGTTATGTTCTCCTTTATCTATATGCATGTCTAAATGGTTTTGTTTCCCTTAAAAAAAGAAGGCAAACAGAGTATATGCCTCCAAAGAAAGTAGCTTTATCTATGTGACTTGATGACCCATACATGACTCATCACTTTACCACAAAGGTTCTTAAGTCTCAACGATTAAGTATTTTGTTTCAACTGCCTCTTGTCTCTTTGTCTTTCCCTTTAAATACCTTCCCACTTACACGGTTAATCATCAACCATCACTCACAATCTCTCTCTCTTACTCTTTCACAAAATCAAGAATCAAGATCACTACTCAATTCTCCAAGATGACATTGAGCAGAGTTCACCAACAACTCATTACATTTCCTGCCGTCAAGACTTCTCCGGCGGGTTACTTGCCTGATCCAGCTTCCATCAACAAGCTTCAAATCCCAACTTCTTCAAAGTTTTCTTTTCTAACAGGCAAAGGAAAATCGATGCTACGAAAGAAGAAAAACGATAGCTTCACAAACGGAGTTAGAGATCAGGACAAGTTAGGACCAAAGCTAACCGAAACAGTCAAGAGAAAACTATCCTTGGGAGCTAGGATCCTTCAAATGGGAGGCTTAGAGAAGATCTATAAACGACTCTTTAAGGTCAGCGATGAAGAGAAACTCTTCAAGGCGTACCAATGCTACCTATCCACAACCGCAGGTCCCATCGCTGGCCTACTCTTCATATCATCAAAGAAAATTGCATTCTGCAGCGAAAGATCGATCAAGGTGGCTTCTCCTCAAGGAGAGCTCAATAGGGTTCACTACAAAGTCTCAATCCCCTTGTGCAAGATCAATGGAGTGAACCAGAGTCAAAACACAACGAAGCCATCTCAGAAGTACCTTGAAGTAGTCACGGTCGACGGCTTTGACTTCTGGTTCATGGGATTCTTGAGCTACCAAAAAGCTTTCAACTGCCTCGAGCAAGCGCTTTCTCTTAGCTTCAAGCAATGATAAGCCAAGATATATTGCTTCCATTGAGGAGCTAATTAGTGTGGGTAAAAGAGGAAATATTTCATTTCACTTTAACCTACTTCAATCAGATTATGTTAGGAAATGCCCTAGAAACCATTGACAATATTGTACAAACTCATTTTTTTTCTTTTCTTATATCTCTTTTGTTCTTCATCGTTAACATGAGCAAGAGATTTGAATATATTTAGTTGATCTCATCTGTTTTCCCAATTCACTGTCCTTTTTTACACCACAATATAACAAAAGAAGAATAATACAGAGAAAAAAAACATGTACCATGGGAATAAAATATAAGTAATGAGTACATAAGACCATTTCATAATCTTGATCTTAGAAAATTTGAGACCCATTATCTCAATCTTCCCCTGAGAGAAGAAACCATCAATAAATCTCCAGAAGGAGGAACAAAAATAAATCAAAGATGAACAAAAACAATCTTAATATATTAGTATAAGAATCCAATTATATTGTTAATCAACAGTGATGGCGAATCATCTACAAAAAAAAAAATATTACTGAAGGACGATAAATTATCTACTAATTATGCCGCTCAATTTTGTTGTATAGACTAAGTTACTGAATAGGGCTACTGTGCCTCATTGTAACTTGTAAGCCAAGAAATAGTGATTAAATATAAGAGCCAGATTCAATATTGAAACTTGTAAATTCAAACTAAAAATAACACAAATCTTGACTTGGTAATTTTTAATTATTTCAGAGTCATGTCTCTGTGTTACTATCTCTGATATTAACAAAACAGACAACATATATGTGGTTCGTTGTTACTTTTCGTATAAGTAGTACCATGACACTTCTTTTGACATGTAATTTGGTGCAAAAGAAAACTATTTATTAAGGAAAACTGATGAAATCGGCTAAGTATATTAATTTCTTTCTCGTTTCTACAATAGAAACCAAAAAGCAAAATACAATGAAAATAAGAATTGAGTTTGTACAAACAATATTGTCAGTCTCTACTAGGTTCTCTCCTAACATTCCCTGATTGAAACAGGTGAAAATAGAAATGATATATTTCTTTTTCCACCATGCACTAATTAGTAGCTCCTCCGTTTATTGCTCATCCTCGTTTAGCGCTTTCTCGAGACAGTTGAAAGCTTTCTGGTAGCTCACGAATCCCATGAACCAGAAGTCATAGTTATCGACTGTGACTACTTCTAGGTACCTCTGAGATGGTTTCTTCGTGTTCTGACTCTGGTTCACTCCATTGATCTTGCACAAGGGGATTGAGACTTTGTAGTGAACCCTAGTGAGATCTCCTTGAGGAGAAGTCACCTTGATCGATCTTTCGCTACAGAAGGCAATCTTCTTTGATGAGATGAAGAGCAGGCCCGCAATGGAACCTTCTGTTGTCGATAGGTAACATTGGTACGCCTTGAAGAGTTTCTCTTTATCGCAGACCTTGAAGAGTCGCTTATAGATCTTCTCTAAGCCTCCCATTTGAAGGATCTTAGCTCCCAAGGATAGCTTTCTCTTTACTGTTTCGGTTAGCTTGGGTCCTAACTTGTCCTGATCTCTTGCTCCGTTTGTGAAGCTATCGGTTTTCTTCTTTTGAAGCATCGAAACCTTTGAAGAAGTTGGGATTTGAAGCTTGTTGATGGAAGCTGGATCAGGCAAGTAACCCACCGGAGCAGTATTGACAGCAGGAAATGCAATAACTTGTTGATGAACTCTGCTCAATGTCATCTTCGAGGATTGAGAAGTGATCTTGTTTCTTGATATTCTTGATCTTGTGAGAACGAGAGAGAGAGAGAGAAATTGTGAGTGAGGGTTGATGATGAAACCGTGTTGGTGGGAAGGTATTTAAAGGGAAATACAAAGAAACAAGTGGCAGTTGAAAACAAAGCATTGAATCGTTGATAAGAGATCTTTGTGGTAAAGGATGAGTCATGGATGGGTCATCAAGACAGAGAAAAAGCCACTTTCTTTGGGGTTAAAAGCAAATAGAAGAAGATCAAGCATATGCTTTGTTTTGCTTTTGCGAGATAAAAAAATCTTCTAGTTAAAGGAGAGATATATAAAGAAAGGTTTTACAACTACCAAGTCCTTGTTTGTGATATTATTTCCAAACTAAGTTCAATAACTGATGAAATGTTTTAGCTCAACATGTTGTTGGTACTTTCTTTATCATTGTCGGTAGTTTAGATTTTACCATTGTTTCAAGTTTGTTCTCAAGCATAATCATCATGTCCAAAACAAATATTTACTTGGTGTCACACTAAAATAATCCATTTTTTCAGCCTGCTACACACACCAGAAAGTGATCGCTTAAACATAAAATCTTTTTGTATATTAGAGATACCAAAACAAAAGCAAAGTAAGAAAAAAAAGATGATCACAGAGATGACGATAGAGTTAGATCCGACGAGCTTTTTTACATACAAGTTGGCAAAACATGAAGCTTTTCTTTTCCTTCTTTTTTGTTAGCCTGATTTTAGTTTTTTTCACATATATCTTTTACATGTATAGGAGATAAGATATGTTTCCTAATTAACTGGAACATGAAACAAGAAAAAATGAAATCAAAATATATTACGTAACGCTTTTTGAATATATGAGAGCAAATTGAGTCATGCAGAAGGGAACGTCGTGGCTTTGGAGCTTTCCGCGTTGGCATTGTGACTTTCTGATGTCTTTATTTCTTTTAGTTCATGCTAAGATAAGAAATATAGCTTATATTTGATTTTTTATATATAAAAAGTAAAAAAGAAGATCCATTTGAAATGGATCCCACCATATAGTATAGATGTTGTTTCATCAATTCGTCACCCATGTGATATGCACATGGTGTATATATGTTTACAAGATAAAATTTAGCGGGCATTGTATTTAGGTATAGATGATTATGAATCGCTAGGTACATGTATTTATGAAAGGCATAAAGGAATGATTAGTTAGTTGTTGAGACTCGAATTATTTCGATCGGCCGGTAGTTGTTTATAAAGACATTGAATTCAAAGAAAGAATCTAACTATTCTAAGAAAATATGGTATGATCGCTCTTAACAACTAGAAATAACTAAAAACAATTTAACTTATCGTTCTTTTTGTGCATTAAAGTTGTTAAAGGAACTATCAATTTAATACATACATAACCATAATATTTATAACCGGCATACACTATTCAAGCTTTCTAGACTATACTGTTCATCTTGATCGGGGTCCATGTCCTTTGTCGTCGGCCGGATAAGATATTTTGACTATATTATAAGAGCAATATTGAATATGTATGTCGACACAAAAAAAAATTAAGCAAAAAAAACGACTTTGTGAGAAAAATGGTTGATTTGTGAAAGAAAAAGTGAAAACAAAAAAAAGGTTGCCCTACAAAGAAAGGGCAAAAGAAGAGTCAATAAATCAGTAGGGCATGACGGATCACATTCAAAGCTGTAATTAAATACTTTATCCTGTAATCGTTAATATGTTGATTCCGACATCTGTGATGGAATTTGACACTAAAAGTATATCAACTGAAAATAAAAAGGTGCTGAAATATGACGTTAGAAACTTGTTTCCTTAGCCTAAAAGAAATATTTGGTCATCACTGGAGGATTCCAGACATTCGTGCATGTACATGGGTTGGCCCTGCCATGCACGCTCGTCCATGCATTGTCATTTCCACGTAGATACATCACTATTACATTAACAAATCGACCAAAAATAAAACATACTCATAACAAAATATACACATAAGATTTTGCCAACTTGTAGGTAATAAAGTTTGTCGGAGTCTAACGTCATGTCGTCATTCCGTGTGATCATTTTTACTTCCTTTTTTGGGATCTCTAATATTATAACTTTAGCATGTGATTTAACCTTTAAGAAATTAAGGCCATTGTTGACCGATGAATCATCAATTCGTAAATAGCTTCTTAATTTCGAATTAAAGGAATGGAAGAAGATATATTGCAACTAGGCCTTTTAATTTGCACTCCTAAGTTGTTTTGTTATTTGGAAAATCAAAAGCAAAAACCTAAAACATTTCATCAGTTACTGAAATTTACTTTAGACAAAACTGTGTCATAACAGGATTTAGTAGTTGTAAACCTAAGCCAAACAGAGTACATATGCCCACAAAAGAAAGTAGCTTTATCTAGGTGGCTTGATGACCCATACATGACTCATCCTTTACCACAAAGGGTCTCAATTCAGAGCTTCGTTTCAACTGCCTCTTGTCTCTTTGTTTTTCCCTTTAAATACCTTCCCACTTACACGGTTTCATCATCAACCATCACTCACAATCTCTCTCTCTCTTTCTCTTTCACAAAATCAAGAATCAAGATCACTACTCAATCCTCCAAGATGACACTGAGCAGAGTTCACCAACAAGTTATTGCATTTCCTGCAGCCAAGACTGATACGATGAGTTACTTGCCTGACCCAGCTTCCATCAACAACCACCAAATCCCAACTTCTTCAAAGGTTTCATATTTGACAGGCAAAGGAAAATCGATGCTGCGAAAGAAGAAAACCGATAGCTTCACAAACGGAGCTAGAGATCAGGACAAACTAGGACCAAAGCTAACTGAAACAGTCAAGAGAAAGCTATCCTTGGGAGCTAAGATCCTTCAAATGGGAGGCTTAGAGAAGATTTATAAGCGACTCTTCAAGGTCTGCGATCAAGAGAAACTCTTCAAGGCGTACCAATGCTATCTATCCACAACAGCAGGTCCCATCGCAGGCCTCCTCTTCATCTCATCAAAGAAGATTGCATTTTGCAGTGAAAGATCGATCAAGGTTGCTTCTCCTCAAGGAGTTCTCAGTAGGGTTCACTACAAAGTCTCAATCCCATTGTGCAAGATCAATGGAGTGAACCAGAGTCAGAACACAAAGAAGCCATCTCAAAAGTACCTTGAAATAGTCACAATCGATAACTTCGACTTCTGGTTCATGGGATTCGTGAGCTACCAGAAAGCTTTCAACTGTCTCGAGAAAGCGCTAAACAATGATGAGCAATAAACCGCAGTGGTTTTCTCTGACGGAGCTAATTAGTGCAGGTGGAACAAGAAATATTTCATTTCTACTTTCCCCTGTTTCAGTCAGAGAATGTTTGTACAAACTCACAAATTCTTTTTTTTTGCTTTACCCACTTTGGTTTCCATTGTAGACACGAGAAAGAGATGAATATATTTAGTTGATCTCATCTGTTAACCTTAATTCATAGTTCTTTTATGCACCAAACTATGTCAAAAGAAGTGTAATGGGATGAATCAAGTATTAAGAAATCAGTACATTGAGAATCAGAGTTTACAAATATCAAGTGCTGACCTTTTTTTACTCTTAAGGAGAAGCAGGTTCAACAACAACTACACACACTTTGCAAAGCAACTGAAGAATAATCAAGCAGCCGCTACAACCAAATATTTAATGCACAAAAATATACAAGAGCTTGAGAGAAGACTCACTGATGAACTATAAGCTATGAGTGTGCCCATACACGAGACAGATAGAGAGATCACAGAAGGTTTAGGGTTACCAGAATTTCCCAACAGACAAGTAACGAGATCCCAACAGCAACGATCAAAGCAGAACATCTGGCTCGGTTAAACTACCTGAAAAGTTAACTTTACAACATTTTGGGAACTCCAAACCAGCTTCACTGCATCTCACTTCTGTCACATGTGGAAGAGACCTTACATCTATATACTCCAGGGAACTGCATTTGTCCAAAAGCTTGCCTATCCCTGTTACTGTGATCTTCGTGCAGTTGCTAACCTTTAAAACCTTCAATCCCAAAACATCGTCGCTCCCTAAATCCCGGAAAGCAGTGTCTGTGACCTCTTCACAGCAACCAATATCTAGAGCCTCCAAGTTCTTGCACTGCTTGAGAATGCAGCTAAGGGAAGAGTCAGATATATTCAAGCACCAATCCATCCTCAAGTTCTTGAGACTGTCTTTACAGGAATCTGCCAGTAACATGATAGATTCGTCAGAGATATCTCTGCATCCACCGATTATCAGAGTTTCCAGATTCTTGCAAAACTGCGCCAGCGACGATATAGATTCGTTCCCGACTTTGTAACAGTCCAGCAATTTGAGTGTCTTGAGGGAAGATGCACAAGCTTTCGCCACGCTCGAAACTCCAGCATCTCCAACATTGCTACATTTATTAATGTCTAAAGATTTTATCTTTCTGCATCCCTTCACAAGATCAGCAAGACCTGAATCAGTGATATTGGTGCAGCCTTGTAGCCCCAGAGCTTCGAGATCACGGCATCTCTCAGAGAGTGATTTCAACGATTCATCGGTGATGAAACGACAACCCGCTAAATGCAATGCCCTTAGATCATGGCAGCCTTCTGCAACAGCTGATAATCCTTTATCTGAGAGCTTTCTACAATATGATACATCCAAAAACTGCAGTAAAGAAAGACACCTTCCAATTGAGGCCAATCCAGTATCTGTAATACCTGTTCCCAGAAGATGAAGAGGTAAGCAAAATTCTGAGCTTAGGATTGTTCCACCCACCACAACATATGTCAGTAAAATCCAACAAGAAAGGTCTATTTGTGAAAACTAAGACCCTAGAGAATTCAGACATAACATTCATACCAATAGAATGAGCCAAAGAAGAACTCAATCATAGAAATCTTATTGTGACAGGTTTCTTAAGACGCTCTCAAACTAAAACCCCTTAAAGCTGATGGATTACAGCAAAAATCACCCACAAAGGGACTAATCCAAACAACATTGAAGTAAGCAAAAAACTTAAAACACCAGAGAACAAAATTTAACACCTGAACTCTCTTAGAAAACAATCCTTCAAATTCAAGTTTCATCAAATCAGAAATGGAACCCAGAGAGATTGGAAAAAAAACAAAAAGGGAACTCTTTCTGTTGTTTAACCCAAAAAAGTAGATACCTTTACAGTTGTGAAGATTAAGAACTCTGAGAAACTTGAATCCCTCAGAGATAACAGCGAGGTCAGAATCAGTAACTCCTGGATAAAAGGACCTAGAAATTGACTGAGACAAATCCAATTCGACGATTTGAGTGAACCTAGAAGCGAGACGGCGGAGCATATGTGGACCAGCACGTGCCGCTAGCTTCTTCCGGTCGGTACTCTGCAGATTTAGCCACCTCTTGCAGACCAAACCAAACACTTCCTTATCTTTATCACTGTCTAGTCTCGACAATACCCATCTCAGCTCGTCATCGGTTAATGCTTCGTTAACACAGACCGATGACATGATCGGAAAGATCAAAATCAGAAGAAAGATTTCGAATTTGGATTAGGGCTATTCTGGAATGAAAAACCCTAATCTATTTTCTTCTTCTTCTTCTTCTCTGGCGGATTAAATGGCCATTAGATGATGAGCTATAAGGATCGTGTGGTACAAGGAAAGCAACACCAGATATTGAGAAAATGACCCAAAGATCCTCATTTCTGAAATGAGTCCATGTTCGGTGGATGGGCAATTCAGGAAATTTGACATTTGGTACAAAGAAATGCGTCTTATCATTGAGAACACTTCTAATGGCGGTTTGGTCAGTAAGAGACACTCAACAACGAAAGTCAACGACTTTGAGATAGAGACAGACATTTAATTACTCTTCCCACTTTTGTTGCTTGTCTTCTTCCACCTTCTCATCACCGTGTGGCTTTCATTTTCAGTCATATTAACACTATTTTCAATAATAAACCAAAACTTTCATAAATATCCATTACCGCTAACGTAATTGCCAAAATGGAGTCAAAGTTAACATCTTTGTTAATCGTTATCTTGAAATGGAAATGTTATTCTTTTGATTATCAATGTGTGAATTAACCGAACTCAATCCCTAAGAGTTGAAACTCTTGAGACTCATCTGAGTTGTGGAAACGTTCTTCCTCTGTTTCTATATAGAGATTCGATGTATCGACAATAACCTTACACGAAATTGGATGCTTATCACCAACTATAAGCGAGCATGCTTTGTAAACTCCATTCCCTGGTGGTAAATTTAGTAGCGAAGATGTCTGAAGCGAGATCCTCCCTCTTTTGCTCGTTAAATCTTGTGTTCTTGTCCGAGAGATGACCCTGTGTGGTCTGCCGAGGAGCTCTGTTACATACCTCACATCTCCTGCAGCTAGAGCATGACGGACTCGTGTGGATGAGACTTGACCTCTTTCTTTCGACTTTGAGTCCTCCTCCTCTGTGTTTACAGAGACTTGGTTCTTATCCATCACGGAGTTAATGATGTAAGCGCTGATACCAAAGTCTTTGCATAACCTCACAAGTTCAGAGGCGTCACCAGAAGCCCGGTATCCAAACCTGTAATTTTCGCCTAAAGGAAAAGAACTTAGAATGAGAATTTTCGGAGAAAGAAGGGAACCTTTGAGATGTTCTTTTGGAATTCACCTGCCACAACTCCGCAGACTCTAAGCTCTCTTGACAACTTCTCGACAAACTGTTGTGGGTTAAGGTGTCGAACGCTGGCAAATTCAATCTCAAACTCTACCGGTGCTATGTTACCACAATACGATGCCCAAGAGGAAAGCACTCGTTTTCTGTCGCATTTGGCTACTATTGGTGCTCTGTTCAATAGAAGTGAGAAGCACATACAGATTAAAAAAAAAAAACTTTATCAGTAGAGTCATGATCTAATGATTATAAGTAACTTAGATCAAGGGGATGTTAAGTTAATTGGGAAGGTAGACGGAGAAATTACCTAGGCTTCCAACCAAGTACTTCAGCCAATCCAACAAACGACAGTAGATACGGAGTACCAATTCTTGCAGCTTGAATTGCAAGCTCTCGATGACCGATATGCAGGGCATCAAACTTCCCTAGAGCAACAATGCCTCCTGCAAATTCAAAACAAATTCATAATCCAGAAAGGTCATATAAAGGTTGGCCACTGATGGAAGGCAGTTGAAACTTGAATGACAAACAGATACCTGCAACTGGGGAAAGCCCTTCAGCTGAAAGCTCAGGATGATCATCTCCCTGGCTTTGAAAGAAGAATTACAGCCAAATATTTTAGTAAAGACTCCAATTTTGAAAATTTGAGTAGAACATAGTGAAGAACATCTAACAGAAATCTCTATCTTAAAGCTCATCAGGAAATTTCACATAAAACAATCAGATTCGGATACAAAAACAATCAAAACAACAGCGAGATTCAAAAACCTGAAACAATCGAGAGGAGCTGGGATTTTTCTTGGAGTTTTACAGTGAGACCTAAACGACGACTTTATCCGCTGCTGCGATATAGCCGAACAAGGTCTGAGCATGAACGAAGATTTCCGCAAAACCTTAGCACCGAGCCTAGGAGGATGACGATGGTCCCACAAATGCACGGAGGCGCGAGAGCCTCCGCATAACATGGTTACCGACTCCACTGCTCAAACCCCTAAAAAGACCAAACTTGTTCTCCGAAACTCTTCGCCGGAGCTATGCATCACCGGTGACAGGTGTCACATAAACAATTAACGCTGTGGTAAATTTCATATCCACGTCAAGACCTTCTCTTTCAGCCAGAGGGTCTTGTATGTTTTTGTGACTTTAAGACCTCAAGTCAAGTACATCAAACTCATATGTTCAAAAATAATTCAAGTGTCAGTTCACAAATGGAACACCAGAGGCAACACTCTCTGCATACTCTAGATACTGTACCCCAAAAAACTGATTCAGAAAATACTCCTCGTACGGTATTCTCTGAGCAAAAAACCGCCACACGACAACCGCGAACGCAACTGCTGAAACGGGGTTACAGAGCATAACTTGTGTCCCGACCGACCAGATGAGAAAACCGCAGTAACTTGGATGCCTCATTAGTCTATACACACCATGAGTCACAAGCCCGTGATGCTCTTCGTAGTTGATCTTTATGAGGTGAGTGAACGATCTTCCCGCTGTTATTATCGCTGCCTTCCTGATGATTTCCCCAACGATGATCATTATGAGTCCAAAGTTGCTGACCCACCAGTGTTGTTTCAGCCCCGGGAAGAGGATAATCTCCGTTAGGTATTCGAGAAGCGACAGAAGCATTGCTAAAGCGTAATGCTTGGTGATTAAAAGCGAACTAAGAGTTACGTTTGATGCTCCGTGAATGGTGATGGCTAGAATGTATTCGGATATGTGGAAGAAGATTAGTGATAGTAGCATTTGAGATAACTGTCTGATGCTGGTGTCACTGAAGATCTCTGTCATTTTTATCAATCAAGAAAGATTATAAGAGGTTTTCTTTCCTGTTTGATCAAAGCTTATGATAATTTGTTTCAAGAACTACAACAGACCTGAGAATGAGACGGAGGCATAGTGTATCAGTAATGGAAGCTGGTTTTTGACAACAAATCTCAGGGGATCCAAGAACTGCATAACCTCCTACAAAGGATAAAGAACGAGGAAATTCAAGTAAACGTTAACTCGCTATATACTCGATTTTATGAATCTTAACAATGAATTAGTTTTGGCATCAAGGAAACATATGATCTTGATCCAAATAAATCTTGTAATCTCTGAGTTATACTAGTATCAGTTTGACCATTTAGCAACCATACAAATGTAATATGAGGACTAACACTACAGTCTTTATGGCACTGAATCTGCCAAAACCCAGGTCCTACATGAACATTGAGATTTTACAGAAAACCCACCAACCAACACAACAATCGCATTGCAAGTTTCATACAAGGATAAATTTCACGAACACAAAGCTTGAAATTGCTTATCTTTAAGAAAATTTTCCCTTTTTACTCACGCAGTTATGGGCACGACTCCTAATCAATTGTAGAAAATTCATAGACGAGGAAATGAACAGAACCTCAAGAGCCCAATCGAAATCGAGAGTTTCCGCGAGAGCGAGTTGGGAAAATCAGGGAATTACCCGATGCTGAGGGAGTTCCACAGAGACGATCGCGTGAAACTTTGACGTTAAGGAGGAAGAAAGTTTATACCTTTACGTTGAAGTGAACGATGGTGTCAATCCCTATTGTCAGGAGACGAAGAAGAAGAAGAAGAAGAAGAAAAGAAAGAAGAGGAAACGGATACTCTCAGTCACGTGCGGGTCACGTGAGCCAGCCTTCGTTTTATTATAACTTAATAAGGGTTAATTGCGTCACTAACATTACTGTCACCATACAGGGCTCACTGATGATCTTAAAGCTAGAGAGTCTCTCAAAAGGCAAAAGAAGAGAAAACTGTCGCTAAATTACACAGAACAAAAAGATGGGTCACATTCAGAAAGCAACTCTTGTTTTGTTGGTTGGGACTTGGGACTTGAGACCTCTGTTTGCAAAAATGAGACTGCCCAAGTTTCCAAGGAGTTGTGTTTAGCTTAAGCGATTGGGATGTTGGGTTCACCAAGATTCACAAACGCTTCTGCACGGGCCATCCGACTCATGGCAGCGTTCCACGACACCAAGTGGTTCAGAAATGTGTTTATATACTTAGCCCTGTCGTTCTAGCAACCGGAGAAAGAAAGAAACAAACACTGATTTAGCCTTTTGAACGAACAAAAAGAACACAGAATGGTCGGAATTTAAGCTAGGTTTTTACCTTGTAGTCCAGATAATAAGAGTGCTGCAAAGTAAGATAAGAAAACGAAAGATATTAGAAAATGTTTCAAAGTGTTTCTTGGAAGAATGACAGAAGAGAGGAGATGGTGTACCTCCCACACATCCACGCAGATGATTGGCTGTAACAACAAAAGAGATGTGATCAAGAGGTAACATTAAGTTCAACAAGAAAACTAACTAATAAAACTCTAACATACAATATCGTCCCACACGAGTGGGTTAATGGCGTTTGAGGTTTTGACCACCTCAAGCCTTCTCTCTTCCCTCTTTACTGAAATTTTCCAGAAAAAAACAAAAAGAGAATCAAAATTTTCCATTTTCAAAGTCATTCTACAGTTTAATACCAAGTGAAAAGCTAGTCAAGTTTCTCACAGACAAGCCAGACCCATCCAGAACCAAACTGAGTAAGAGCTGCATTAGTGAACTTTTCTCTAAAATTTGTGAAAGAACCAAAATCCTTATCAATCTGCTCAAGAACACCCTTTTGAGGCGTGTCTCCACCACCAGGTTGCATCGACTCCCAGAAGAAATCATGGTTATAGACCTAAACAACAACATAATCATCATCAATCCTTCCAACATTAGTGTGTGCCTCGGGTGATAATGTACAAGTTACTTAGAATATAAAGTACCTGTGCAGCGTTGTTGAACTCGGGTAAAGGATTCCCGTTGTTGTATGTAGCCTTGATAAGCTCTTCCATGGTGTATCCATAGAGTCTATCATCTTTCCCTAACTGTTTATTCAGATTATCTACATAACCTCGATGGTGTTTTCCCCAATGCACTTCTAGTGTTCTTCTACTCATATACGGCTCCAAAGCATCCTATTCACATTTGTTTTTAACTCTAATTAGAATCTCAACTATACCATCTTCTTTGACATATCACCAAGGCCCTAAAGATCAAGACACATCTACTTTGCAAGATAGAAGATACACAGATCAAGACACAATCTTTCCTATACTCACAAGACAATTCACCCAAATTAACAAACTTTCTACAGTTCCGTGCTTAGTCGAGAACAGAATTGGATTACAGAAGCAAGACATAGTTACTACACTTAGAATCCAAATACAAATACCAAAGTCTTATTTGCACTTACAAGTGGATAAGGAGGTGTCTTTAGACCGTAGTAAGCTTCAACCTTTAAACCACCTCGAGACCTAAGAGAGCGTCTTCTCTGCTGGTTACTCTATAAGGAAACGAAATTTGAAAGCTTTAGTGCTTAAAAGAGATAGATTCATGTGAAACAGAACCACAGCAATTTCCATGTCACACAAAGAAACGAACCAGATTGAGGAGCTTGGGGGATTTCAAACGTATACTAGAATCTGAAATTGTATAGAAACAGCTTGTCGTCACAACACAAGAACTCATAGTTCCTCCCACTGTTGTCGTCAAAGTCTCACTTCTGCTTCGAAAGACAGAGAGCTACTTCGCACTCTTGGTCTCGCTTTTTCAGAGAAAGGGCCTTCCTTATCAATCTCTTTTCAAACCGGTTAACATATAAGATTTTACCCCGGTTAACTACATTAAACCGGTAAATCGAACCGGAAAGATCAACCTGAAGGAAGCAAGGGTTTTAGCAAATACTCTGACGATCCTTTGTAACCGAACAACAAACAAAAAGCGTATATTTTTCTCTCTATCAAGATTCAAGCCGTGAGCTAGAAGGCTAAAACCCTCTTCTTATAGATTTCAAAGCAACCATTTTCGAACTCTGTTTGATTCCACTGTCGATTTAATCATCTTACCTAATGGCCGGAAGGGCTGCGACGTCGTCGGCGAAATGGGCGAGAGAGTTTTTGTTCAGAAGGGTTTCGTCTAATCCTCTTGGAGCTACCCGTAACTGTTCTTCGGTTCCTGGAGCTTCTTCTGCACCGAAAGTCCCTCATTTTTCCAAGAGAGTGAGTAGCTTTGATGAATTTATTGATAAATTAATCTCATTTTTGGTTTATTCGAATCATATTGGAATCTTATTCCTTAAGATAAGGAGTTGCAACTCTTGTTTTGATCTGAATATGGCACATTAATTGGTGTAGTAGAGTTAGATCATTGATGCTATTTCATTTTACAAGAGCAAAGTGTTTGACTTTGAAAATTTATAGGGAAGGATATTGACAGGAGCTACCATTGGTCTGGCCATAGCTGGAGGAGCTTATGTTAGTACTGCAGATGAAGCAACCTTCTGGTACTTTACTTAATAAGTGCCCTGAAACTTAGTCTTTTTGTTCTCTTTGTTAGTTGACATTGCTAAGGCTACCTTGTAGTTACTTTGAGGAAGTCACTTTGTTTTTTACCTCTTACCTATTTTGTGTGTTGGACAGTGGGTGGCTATTCAACGCAACAAAGGTTGTGAATCCTTTCTTTGCTCTTCTGGATGCTGAGTTTGCGCATAAGCTGGCTGTTTCAGCTGCAGCTCGCGGGTGGGTACCTAGAGAAAAGAGGCCTGATCCAGCAATCTTGGGACTTGAAGTTTGGGGAAGGAAATTCTCAAACCCAATTGGGCTTGCTGCTGGATTTGACAAAAACGCTGAGGCTACTGAGGGACTGCTAGGGATGGGATTTGGCTTTGTTGAGGTAGGCTCTGTAACTCCTGTTCCACAAGAAGGCAATCCGAAACCACGTATCTTCAGACTAAGCCAAGAAGGGTGAGAATCTCTAATCTATAAAAGACCTTCAATGATTGAAGAAGCAAGATAGTTTAAACTAAAAGACTTATATTTTGGTCCTCCCAGAGCTATTATCAATAGGTGTGGATTTAATAGCGAAGGGATTGTTGTCGTTGCAAAGCGGTTGGGTGCTCAACATGGTAAAAGAATGTTGGCTGAAACATCAGCTACTTCGTCATCTCCAAGTGATGATGTAAAACCAGGGGGAAAATCTGGACCTGGTATTCTTGGGGTCAACCTTGGAAAGAACAAGACGAGTGAGGATGCTGCTGCTGACTATGTCCAAGGAGTTCATAACTTATCCCAGTATGCTGATTACTTGGTACAAACTTCTTACCATGATATATCGAACATGAATTTGATCTAATCCACCGTAGAATTCTTTGTTCCTAATTTTCATTTTTCTCTTCAGGTGATCAATGTTTCATCACCCAATACTGCAGGACTGCGCATGCTTCAAGGAAGGAAACAGTTGAAGGACCTTGTAAAGAAGGTTCAAGCTGCTCGGGATGAGATGCAATGGGGTGATGAAGGTCCTCCTCCTCTTCTTGTGAAGATTGCTCCTGATCTGTCCAGAGGAGAGCTTGAAGATATTGCAGCGGTACGTAGTACTAAAAAAGCTAAAACACATTCTATAGTTTTCAAGTAATTGGTTCTTACAACATTGTATTGGTTTGTGTAGGTGGCTCTTGCTCTGCACTTGGATGGGCTGGTAAGTTATCCTCTTATGAACTAACTTATGTTACATCAGTGTCAATCAATGAAGCCTCCAGTCTGTTTAACGTAGTGTAGTAAAAGCGATTAAAGTGTTAGAATAGTCTCTTTTTTCGATTGTACGTATGGTATGTTGCAAATCATAAAAGCTTTCGATGATGATGATGATACTGTCTTTGTTGGTCCTATAGATCATATCAAATACAACAGTCTCAAGGCCTGATGCTGTAAGCAACAACCCCGTGGCAACAGAAACAGGTGGTTTGAGCGGGAAACCGCTCTTTGCTCTCTCCACCAACATGTTGAGAGATATGTACACTTTGACACGAGTAAGTTCTTATCCTAAAAAAAAGATGATCCACTAATCGACCAATGAACTAAAACCTTTTCTGATGGGTTTTTGGATATTTTCATGTTCTCTTCCTTAGGGAAAGATTCCATTGATAGGCTGTGGCGGGGTTAGTAGGTAAACGTCGAACATACCTCTGATGCTTTAGTTGTAAGAACAAAAGAAACACAAGAAAATGATTTAAGGTGAATCTTTTGTGTTTTTAGTGGTGAGGATGCTTACAAGAAAATAAGAGCTGGAGCTACTCTTGTTCAGCTGTACACGGGATTTGCCTATGGAGGACCTGCCCTCATCCCACAAATAAAGGTATCTCCTTCCCCATAAAGAACACAAAAACATACATATGCTGTATTTTGAGGTCAGATTGATACTAATATTCATGTCTTGTTGTTGCAATAGGAGGAACTGGTGAAATGCTTAGAAAGGGATGGCTTCAAGTCGATCCATGAAGCAATTGGTGCTGATCACAGATGATAAAACTCAAAGAGCAATACGCTGCGGAAAGATCCCTTTTCTTAAAACAACAAAACAAGTTGTATTTAAAGTTCATTGATTCAGTTGTCTCTTTCTACCCCCAACAATAACATCATCGTTTTTGCCTCCAATAACATCATCGCTTTTGTCTCTTTTCTCACGTTTTATGAGAAATAACTAGTTAACACGTCTTTTCTTTCTCATAGTCACTACTGATTACTTAAAATTACAGCACAAATTCTTCTAGCACACTAAACACAAGCCGATTGAGATCAAAAGAGTCAAAACATAACTGATCAGACAAAATCATTTGCAATCTCAAAATAGTCTCAATAGCAAAAAGCACTAGAGAAGGAATAATTTTCACGACGTGGTTGCAGCTGTTAACTGTTTAACTTTGGCCTGCAAGACCATTCCAGCTTCATCTGCCACGCTTTTCTTTTTCGCTGCGACCTGCATTGAATGAACATTTTTGAAGTTTATAACTAAAATCTCAGGTGAGATAAACAGCAGTAACAATAGGGTTTTCAAAATAAAAGAGTATTGAAACAATTTGGCAATGATGCACTTGATTTCAATAACTATTGAAGCAAATGGAAAGGAAACGTGAGATCATAGCATTGAATTTTGCTTTATACGAAAACAATACTCAGACCTCTACTTAGTGTATCATGTATGGCTCTAGGGACTAGGGAGTGTTTGACAATGCAGGAAAGGATCAACCAAAGGGCTTTCTGACTACGTACTTGCATTCCATAAAACTTTAAGGCCTCAAACATTTTTATACAATGGATCAAGTCAGTGAAAGAAGTCCACAAAGATTCACCCCTAGTAACAGAATCAGACTCCATTCAATTCAAAAAATCTTATCCACTTTGCTCATTCACAATTTTCGTAAATGTTATGAGAAATGTGTTATCCTTCAGTAAAAGGACAGTTCTAAGGCATATTCAATAAGCCGTATGAAGGAAAAGTGTAGGCCTTCAATACCTAAAAGTACAGTTCTAAGGCATACTCACTGGCATTCGAATACATATTCCCTTTCACTCAGAATCTATCTAAAAACCAAATCAGGCCTTTAAAAGTTGCTAAGATAGTGAAATGATCCTAATTGCGAATACATATTACCTCAAAAAGTTGATCAAAGTTGGATTTGAGCAAGTTGATCTTCCTCTGACAATAATCTTTTCCATCATCCATTGTTTTCTACATAAAAATGCAGCAAAACACTTGAGCTACACAAGAACAAAGTCATAATAATCCAATTACTTATTGAAGTTTTCTATTACCTCAATGAAGTAACCAGTGCCAATATCAACTAAAACCTTATCAGCTTCATCAAGTGTCCCAGGCACGTATAGAGAAGCAGTCAGTGGTACAAGCATCTTCTTACCTACAATTTTCAAATTGTTTTATAATCATCCATCGCTGAAATTGAAGAAGGAGAGGTGAAATAAACAAAACCTTGAGGTCGAAGAGAGAGATCGTTGAGAGCTGCGGCGGCGGCATCGAGACGAACGGTAGCTGTACGGATGTTGTTGAGACTATCTTGAAGAAGATTCACTTCCAGATCTGCTTGCTCCTTCAAAGCTTTTAGCTGATCGATTCCCATCTTCTCCATCTCTCCTCTCGATGATGACGACGCCATTCTTCTCTCTCACAGTCGCGCCTTCGAGTTTGCGATGCGCTCAAACTCTTTCTTCAAAAGGTTAGAGACGAAGTGTGTGATGGCCCGTTAAGCGGAGTTCAGACTTCAGCGTTAGAGATGAAGTCATAAGGCCCATATTGGCCCATTTAAGCTGTTTCTAACATTTTCGAGGCCTTAAATGATTAAAGAAGAAAATAGTGTATGCTTTGATTCAAATAAAAATTAAAACAAAATTGAATCAAAAAACAATTTTTAATAGTTTACCTATATTTTGAAAAAATTTGAAACAAAAAAATATTTGCTTATAATTCAAACAATACTTAATTTGCTTATATTTTGTCATACTTATAAAAAAATGTAACCAAATGAAATAGTTAATTAGTTGCGTATTTTTACATTTGTAACTAAACAAATAACACATAAAATTAATATTCTTACATGTTTTGGGTCTTATATAGAATTAATATAGATCCCAAATTGATCACTGTAGAATCTGCAACTAGGAAAAAATGAACATGCTTTAACGTTTAAAAGAAACAACTAAAATTTATTTTATTTTTGCTATAAAATTGTTTTTATAGTCAGTTTTGAAAATCAAATTTTGATACTCTATGATAATGTTTAGTCATCAATTTTTTCTGAACCATAAAGTATTTGACAGTACATTTAATTTAACACGGCACAGAGCTAGTAGAGTGAGGTGAATGAGAGGCTATTTATTTATTTACATGTGTCGGTCCAAAATGCGAAATATGTATATGAAAAATAAAGACTCGTATATGAATTATTTGCCAGCCTATAGAAATTATTTTTCGGTAGAAAATAATTGGGACCATATCAATTATTGGTGTTGGGGTCATTTAGATGATTCGACAATAAAAGGTACGGATGTTTTATTGATACGAGTTGATTACAAAGATCCCCCACCTATAATTATTTGCATTACATTATATAGCTAAGTGTTAATTACTAAGACCTAATTAAGAAAGAAAAAACACCAACTTTTTGTTAAGATCTTTCCATTAATGGATTCTTATTTTAATGAGAAAATTTGTTTGATTCTTTTGATTGGTTAGTGTGACCTAAATAGTCTAAAGAAGCCTATCTAATCACTTTGACATTTATTCATCAGGTATTATCGTGATAAATAAATTATTGGTTAAATACATTACTCAGCAGATATATAGCTGTGAAAACCACAAACGAAATCATTGAATCTATGCTATTTGTACCTTAAATATACTTTGCATAAGAAATTATACTATATCAGGGGTTAAAATAAAATTTACTTTTTTGATAGTCCAAATTATTACAACAGTGAAAATGGTTTTTGCCAAAATTAAAACAACCATTTGAACTCATGTTCGAGTGTATCACCCACATTTTTTTAGATAGCTAATCTCAAACAAGAGAAGAGACAATTCTAACACCTTTAATCTTTCAAATTGTAACAGTTTCTAGAACAAAAATATAGACAATTAATTTAAAGATATCATGTCGCCATATAGTTTTAACAGTACTTAAATTTAATATTTCTCTGACTAACGTGACAAACCAAACTTCCAAAAGCACAGTACAAAGATTCATATGAAACAAAAAGGCAACAAAATTGAAGAATTCAGACACAACTGGTTTGTCTCTTTTTCTTACTAAATCCTCTGTTCAGTTCTTGCATTAAATCAAGACGCGAAACGCCAAAAATAAATAGCATCTCAAAATCCACAATTCATACATATATCCACTAAAAAAATAAGAGATTATTATGATTCTGTTCAAAAATCCATCATCCGGTTCGATTTCAACGAAACAATCACTATCACATAAAGCTTTTTGTGTATCAATAAATGCAGAGAAGGAAGGAACAATATGAATTCGAAACATTTATTAGAAATAAACGTGGTTAACAGCTTACGCAAATGCTTCACCACAATTGTTGTAACACATTACACAATTAGCAACAACAACAACAAACCATATTAAAACATTTAAATATATATCTGAAATTTTAATCGACGGCTCTGTTTCACCGGAAAAAAAAAACAGACACAAAAAAAAAAAGAGGAAAAGAAACCACCGTGGTTTCTGAAATTTTCCCTTTTTTCCTAAAAGTAATCTTGGATCCGATAAGAAATCGATCTCCCTCCAAAAAAACAACAGATTCTTAAACCCTAATTTAACCCTAATCAAAAACAACCGTCTTTAACTTACTTAAAGCTAACGAAAACTCTCAAATCACTTGCAGAGATTCTGAAACCAAATCAATCTCTAACAACACTAAAACACACACATAGAGAAACAATGACAACAATAGAGAAGAGAAGATAATAAATATATATACCAAATTTTGCCCTCAAACCTAAAAGGGCTTAAACCATTAACGTGGATCTTCCTCTCTTCGATCCGACCCGGGAGATCCACCGGATAAAGAAGCAAGCAAATTAAGATGACCCGGAAGATAATTCCCAACTCTAGCAGCAGAAGCTTCACCCATTGCAGCTTGTTGTTGCTGTTGCTGATGAACAAACAATGGTTGCTGATGATGATGTTGTTGTTGTAAAAACATCTCTTGTGGAGCTCCAGCAAAACTCCAAACTTGTCCAAAATCCGGCCTCGCCGGAACAGCCCAAAACCCAGCTGGTGTTGTCGTAAAGGTCTCATCTTTACCAACAGAACTATGATTATGACTATTATTACTATCCTCATCAGCTCTAACACGTTTCCCAAGTATAAACGGTGACGTACCACCAAGTAAAGAAGTGGGTTTATGATCTAAAGAAGTAGAATTGGTGGCTCCACGGATAGAGACAGAAGCAGTTGAGAAACTCGCTGGAGTTGTACCAGTTCCTGTTGCAGCTATAATAGAAGGCTCTGCTTGACGAAGTAACCATTCAATTGTTTGGCCATCTGACTTATGACCAAGCTCTCTCGTTAGCTGAAAAACACGAGCAGCACATATAATCGGCATACGGATTCTTCTCCCTCTTCCATCGACTTTGCTATGTCGATCTTTCGCCGGTGGTTTCTTCACAACGACTGATGGTTGTTGTTCGATTAAAGCTCCGTTTGATGAGATCATAAGACCATCGTTGTTATTGTTGTTGTTGTTGTTGTTGTTGTTAATAGACATGGTTTTCGATCTGGGTTTAGTGTTTTCTTTTTCTCACTTGGCTTGTGATTACTCTCTCTGTGAGAGAAGAGAAGAGAAGAAGCTAATGATTGAGAAGGAGGGAGCTGGTGGAGACAGGAAGGAGAAGCACATGGGTGTGGTGGGGTCCTTTTCACACAGCTCACCATCTCTGGTTTTTTTTCTCTTTTTTTTTTTGCTTTTTTGAGAGGACATTAGTTTTGTCCCGACGCGGTGGAGCTCACGCGCGTTATTACTCCGGTGAAGAAGAAGGTCGCGTGGGGACCAAACTCCGGCAGGAGAATTTAACACTAGGTAGGTGGGTCACTCCTCCGGCTGCTACGTGCATTTAAAGAGACATTTATCCTTTGCCACGTCATTATATACATTATTACTAACTTACTATAAGCTTGAATTTGGAAATTAACACGAAGATACTAATCTTATTTAAAATACATGAAACTAAATGTATTGAAGTTGGTCTCTCTGTCTAAAAAAGTTTTTTTTTGTTTTTAAATTTTTGGGACCAACCTAATGTGGTTATTAGATTTGGGCTAATGTGAACATTTGTTTTGTGATTACGTGAAAATTAATCTTTTTTAGAAAGCTGTTTCCATAAAACAATCGAAAAGATTGAAAAGGAGACAAATCAGTGAGGTAATTGATTGGTAAGTAGACTTTGACATCAAAACTTAATTGAGTTATAAAACAATCAAAATTTAATACTAGTGTTTGTTCTTTTTATTTATTTGTTTATAGTATATTGGTAATAATATTTGCCACCAGTTACTCTGCCGTAAATGCCAGTAGCCCAGTATCACGTGTTTTACGTGAAATGGCAAAAATCGAAACCCTTAAAAATTATTCAGAATTCTTTTGTCGACATCACAAAAGAAAGTTACCTGTAATTAGTTGAGTTTTGCCAACTAAAATACCCAAAGACATTTAAATTAATAGTACTATAAATTAAAAATATTATGGTTTTAATGTTATTAATTTATAGAGGTTTTACTGTATATAATATAAATATATATATAAAATAAATGTGTGTATAAAATAAAAAGAACGAACATTAATTTTAATAACTCCCATTTTGAGACTGACATTGAAAATAAGTGGATTAGTCCACTTGTCAGATACGCAAGATTTTCTTTATGTCGTTCGTCTCATCGCAACGAGATTTTCTTCACATATCGTGACAACAATTTATTTTATGACTTATGCTGAGTTATGCACCACCAAACGCTAATATTTGTTTTAATTATTTTCGTACTCGTACCCCCTAATTAAATGGATTTTCTTATCGTTAATTTTTAACATTCTTGTGAGCTAATGCAAAAAAATAAATGCAATCATGAGCGATATGGCATCATGTCGGCAGTTTTATAAAAAGATTGTGTACCTTGAACTTTTGATCCTTTTTTTTTTTAATCTAAAAGATTTCGGAATCCATTTTTTGTGTAACTATAAACTTGAAACCTAATCTGATACAAAATGTTGTGGAGTGAATAATAATACTAATTTATAAATCATGTGAATAGTATTCACTTGTAACAAAACAAAACAAAAAAGTAATTAATATTGGATAATGGATGATAACAATTGTTTGTTCGAGATTGACTTGATGGTTGATTTAGTTATGTTACAAACAAAAATAAATAACCAATTTAATTTCACTTCTAAGTTTTGGAAACAACTGATAAGATATGATATGGTAGATAAATTCAATAATTTAAAAATCGCTATCCAAATGAGAATGGGTCAAATTTGGGTTATTTTAAGTACAAATAGAGAGAGAGAGTTTTTTTTAATAATCTTGTGAAGTGTTAGAGAATTTTTAGTAGCCGGAAAATTATAATAATTTTAAATATTTTAACAATTCAAACGGATAATTTGGATACTCTTAATAATTACTCGACATGTATCTTTATCGTAAAAAATGATCATTTTAGTCTAAACAAAAAATTTATATTATTTTTAGTTCAAGAAGTTTCGAGTAATTTTAAGTACGGTCATAAATCCTCAAATTATGTACACTTGTTTATTATATCCTCATTTTTATTTTCTCACATTGGTCAGTATAAGCATTTTCTCAATAATAAGTTTTTAATCCTAACATATCCTTAAATCCCAAATAATCATCAACTAAAAATAAGCATCATCATCAACATCATCACCATCATCATTATTACTATATTTCCCCCAATATCTATGCTCTTTCCACACTTTCCCCATCTCCTCAATCGGAACACCTTTTGTCTCCGGCAACAAGAAGTAAATGAAAATGGTCATGATCAAGACCATACCCGCGAAGAAATAGAACAAACCAAACTTCATATGGCAAAGCATCGTCAAGAAGAATTGTCCAATGAAGAATGTAAAGAACATGTTCACCGAAACGTTTAACGATTGTCCTGCTGATCTAATTTCCAATGGACATATCTCACTCGGCACTAACCATCCCAACGGTCCCCATGACCACGCGAAACCCGCCACATAGAGACATATCAGTGCCAAGATTATATCCGCATCAACCCCTGACAAATTTCCTTCCCCGTTGAATCCAAATTTCCATCCGATCATCGACCCGACCGCGATCTGAAGCCAAAGCAAAACAAATCATTGTTACCTACCTCGGTTTTAGAAAGCAGAGCAAGATACTCTGTTTTGAAAAACAGAGTATTTTCATTGTTTTAGGGTTTGTACGCACCTGGGTCACGATCATCTGAAAACCACCTTGAAGAAACAAAGCTCTTCGTCCGAATTTGTCAACGGAGTAGATGGAGACAATGGTGGAAAGGACATTGACAAGACCGGTGATAACTGCGGATATGAGAGAGGCGTCATTTCCAAAACCGATGGTCTTAAACAGAACAGGTGCATAGAACATAATGACATTGATCCCGGTTAGCTGCTGGAAGAATGGGATGAAGGTACAAAACGTGAGCTGCGGTCGATAACGAGCTTGCATTATGTTCGTCCATGGATGCTTAACTTTCTTCGCGGCTTCACACGCGTTGCAAAGTTCATTAAACTCATGCTCAACCTCCATGGTTCCTCTGATCTTCTGCAGCATCTCCTTAGCCTTTTCTTTGTTTCCACGTTCAAGGATTGAGTTTGGCGTATCTGGCAAGAAAAAGCATCCGACAAGCATCATAACGGCCGGAACTCCAGCTAAACCGAGAGATAATCTCCATCCGATCCCGTTCTGGAGCTTTGGGGTCACGTAATTGACAATGTTCGCGGCTAAGATCCCGATCGTGATTGCTAATTGAAAACCAATGTTGAGAGCTCCTCTGATCTTAGCAGGAGCCATCTCAGAGAGGTAAAGAGGAACAGATTGGTTAGCGAATCCGACACCTACACCGAGAAATAACCGCCCGATGATCAACATCTCGAGGTTGATAGCTAAACCGTTGAGAAGAGCTCCAGAGAGAAAAGCGAGAGACCCGATAACCATTGAGACCTTCCGGCCAAAAAGCCTTGTAATGGTGGAGGCAAGGAAAGAAGCGAACAAAGCAGCGAGGTAAAGAGAGGAAGTGAAGAGAGTAAGAAGCTCATTGTCATATTTACAATATTCTGTTTCACGCCCTCTTTTGTTTTGCATTTGACGAAGCACGTCAGGGAAGAATTTCGTTAGAAAGTCCTCCATTGATATCACTCCTCCTGAAAACATATAATATGTCCGCCATGAAAACAAAGAAAGAAGCAGAGAGAAGAATTTTGGTTTACTTGGCTGGCAAGAAACAAACCTGAGATACCAATGTCGTAACCAAAGAGGAGACCACCCATTGCAGCTACAATGCAGGTTATCATGACAAACGCGGTTACACGACCTTCGTAGTCTCCTCCATGGCCACTCTCGTCTATAAATGCCCCTCCTGCCATGGATTTAGACTAATTAACCAAAATAACCGGCCCGCAGCTTCTTCTTTTTTGGGGCTCTAGATGATGATGATGGTTGTTCAAGCGATCACGAACTCAAATTTTCTCGTCGTAATGAAAACAAAAAAAAGAAGAGGAGGAAGAAGAAGAACAAGAAGAAGACGTTTGTTCTTCTGAAACGTCTTTCTTGCTTCTTGATCGTTCTTGCAGTCCTCTGTAAAAGTTATTGGAATGTTTTCAATCATGGCTTAGTTTTTTATAAGAGCTTTTTTCGGGATTATGATCCACTCTGTCTGAATCCACCAGACATTACAAAGATCCTCATGTTTTTTTTTGGCAGCTAATAATCTAAGAATAGTTTTGCGGCTTGTAATCTATAAGACATTTCCGGGATTTTTTATTTTTTATTTTTTTGCGGCTAATAGTCTATAAGACATTTGCCGGATTTTTTGTATTTCTTGCGGCTAATAGTCTAAGAATAGTTTTGCTTATCTCTTGCACTCTGTCTCCAGGTAATGGCCAATCTTCACTTCAAAACATCAAAGCAACAGCTTTTTTTTTTCACAAACATAACTTGGAGAACAAGGGTGTTTCATTACATAAACAGATGATCTTTAGTTGGAAAATATGTAATAATGATGATTAATTATATAACCAAGAACTCAAGTGCATTGTGCTTTAAACAAGGTTTCCATAGCCACACAAAAGAAGACACTGGCTTATCAAAATATAGGTAATAAAAGTTCATGAATCTGTCTCCATAAAGAAAGAGTAGATATCTATTGAGAATTGTATTAATCATTCTGGGCCGTTGGATCGTTTTGAAGATTAGGCTGAGCAAGCTGGAGATTGTAAGTAGGATCAATCTCAGAAGGAAGTGTAGCAAGCTGAAGAACGCTGTTTGGTTGTTGTTGCTGCTGCTCTAGAAACTGCTGATACTCCCCTGGTTTATAGCACTGAAGCTGCTCTATAAACTGTTGATACTCCCCTGGTTTGGTATCTATCCCAGCTTGTTGAAACTCCATCGCTGCACGATGCTCATGAAGCTGCGAGAAACATCGGTATATGTAGAAAAATGTTATACCAACGTAAATGTGAAAACGTATTGACATTCGCTAGTAACCAAACTCACCCAACGGTACATGTTGTTGTTATCTTCTTCTAGCATCCTCCTCTGATCATATGCATAACACGGTAATGATAATTAAACACGCGGTATAATCAGATTATTAGATGAAATTAGAGTTTAAAAAGAGTGATTAGAGAGTGACCTTTCTGCTTAGATTCTCCAACTGTTGCTGCATTAACTCATTCTTCAATATATTAATAGCAGAGATCAAACAAAAGTGTAACCAATATAGTTTTAAAAGAATATGTATAGATATGGACATATATTTGCATTACCTTACGCTCACGGACTTTGAGGACAGAATGTTCTAGCTGTCTCTCGAGTCCGTCAAGCTCATTAGGAGGAATGGAGGCTAAGTCATGTCCATGGAATGGACGCAGACGAAGCTCAAGGTTACATGTCTCTCTTCTTAGTAGTTCCATCTCATGGTGCAATTGCTCCTATACACAAAAATACAAATGAATATATCATATGTTTCTTAAGAAAATGTGTGATTTCCTTCGTTGTCAATTGGTAACACAAAGGAAAAAGTATGCGTGCATATATATACCTGGTCGTCATGATGATCAGGAAGTCGCAATCCGTTGGTATGCAAGTATCGGTCAATGAGTTGAGGCATCCTATTCAATATGAAAATGTGATCAGTTTAGTATCTTTAATGCTACACGTCAAGACTTCAATAATCACTGGAGGAACACAAAAATCAAAATAACTAATAATGTTCTGAAGGGTAGAATCCATATTTTGGCCTAAACATTGGTTAGGAGAAAACAAATTTAAAAGGTGTTTTACCCATTTTTTGTGTAATCAACGCTTAAACTATTAGCACACCCTTCTTCTCCTATTATGGCTATATGTGAATAATTTTCTTATTTATCTGGTTCATGACTTAGAACTAAAACTTATAATTGTACTAAATTGAATCATTAACATGAGACTTATACATATATATCGGTATGTATGTTTATGTTGTAAATATGACACATTAATATACTACATAAATTAGGGTCTTTTTTGTGACAAAAATAAGTAAAAAAAATTAGGGTCTTATTACGAAAAAGCTGGATCAAGAAATGTCAAATACAAATTAAATATAGAATTTGACCCATACGTATTAAATATGATAAGATACATGAAAATACAAATTAAATACTGCAAGAACAAAAATATTGGATCAAAGATTCTTAACTTCTGGGCCAAATGAAAATCCAAAAAACGACTCATGACACCTGCTACTTCAGAAACTAATGATGAAAACTGTCTGTTCTCAAGCACGAGTCATATATCTAGCTCATTTCCTCATTAATTAGATGGATACATACACATGTATGTATAGATCTCTGAAACCCTAATTCAAGAAAGAAGAAGAAGTTAACCTGTTCTGTTCGGAGCAGAACTCGGAAAGCTTTCCGGTGGCTGAGAAGACGATGAGACCGATGTGAGCGTCACAGAGAATAGAGAGCTCACGAGTCTTCTTTATAAGACCAGTTCTTCTCTTGGAGAAGGTCACTTGCCTCGCCGTCTGATTCTCTATCTTCTTTATCTCTATCTTCCCTCTACCCATCTCTCTCTTCTTCCTCTTATGAGTGGCTCCCTCTTCCTCCTGATTCAAGTGTATATGAAAGCTAGATCAACTTAAAAGAAACCCTAATTAACTAACCAAAAAAAACAAGAATCTGAAAACCCTAGAATTAGTTAATTACAATATTCATTTCAAGGATGTTGTTGATTCTTGAATCTTGATGTGTGAATTAGAGAGGAGATAGAGAGAGAAAAAGTGTGTGTGTGTGTGAAAGAGCTAGTGAGAAATATATATAGAGAGATAGAGGGAGAAAGAGAGTCTTTTTAAAGTACTTTTTTGTTGAGCTGTGTTCTTGGGGATCTGGAAACGGAGATTGAGGTTGGATGACACAATAAAGGTGAGAGATTAATGGGTAAGAATATGCTTAATTACACTTTCTAGTTTCTGTATAATTCTGTGTGTGGCGTGTTGTTTCAGCTCACCATTTTCTAATTTCATTTTCTCTTTCTTCTGCTTCTTGTATAAGGTTTTTTTGTCTTCTGTAAATTAGGCAGTGAAAATGGCTTTACCTATTTAATAATATCAATGTTTCTTAGGGTTTCAATTAAATGTTATTATACGTATAGTGGTCATAATTTACTTTCAGCATTATACACTTAGTGCGCATTAATTTGCACGTTTAACCTCTCTATATATTTATGTTCTCTTTATTTTTATTTCACAGAGAATTTTAAAAAAGTAGTAATAATTTTCTTAAAATATATTTTAATTCACTTTGCATTTTTTCTTTTAAGGTTATTTTAAATATAAAAAATAATTCGTTTAAATTTTGAGTAAGTTAACAAAGATGTCTTATACTCAATTTTCAAACTACCAAACACAAAAGACAATTTAAGCTACAAAACATTCAAATAATAACTTAAATACGAAATTTTATTAGACAAGACTTGTAATGGCAGTGTTTGGTAATTTCTTTAGCGAAGAAGATCCTTTTAGTAAAAAATTATAAAATATCGAACATTAGTTTCTTTGATCTGCCATGCATGACGTAATTCGGAGAAAAAACGAAAATGGAAACTTAATGAAATAATGTTATAAGGAAAACAAAGTTACCACAAAAGGAAAAAGGCAAAAGAGAGAAAGAGAGAGTAGCCAAATGGGAAAGGACAAAGTGTAACAATACTTGAAAGTGACTTTTTATTTTTTTTTACCTAACTCCTCTGCCTATCAAATATATGCATAAACATACAAGCCCCAAAATTTATTTTATTTCTATAGTAACATCAATGTACGTGTAATTTATTTAGATTATAGTATGTAATAAAGTATAGCTTCTTTTTCTTGTCAATTCGAGTCATAATTCAGTAAACAAGATTGTAAAGCGCAATCCATATTAGTTACACACTTACACTAATATTGTATATTTGAATTTCATTAATAAAATGGTTTCAAAAAACACGATAAGAAAAGAACAAGTGTCTCTTCATACAACAACATCACTACACAAAGCAAGGCCAATAAAAGTGTTGTGGGTAATAAGTTTACTTCCCAATATATAAATTTAAATAATAGGATGACATTTACATCTTTTTCTTATTATAATTTACTATATATTTGATGCTGAAACTCGAACACTGAAATTCTGAAAAGGAAATTGGCATCTAGATCCTTTGATTCATAGTTTCTAATTGCCATAAATATATATATATACTAGATAAGGCCCGCCTATTTAGGCGGGAGTACCTGAAATTTTTAAATACTTGAACGGGTCTAAACTTCAAAATCTAAAAAACTCGAACCAGAACCTGAATAGGTATCCAAACATATCTCAAATATAAATATATATTAGTTACATTTATACTTATATATAGAAAATATTAGGATTTTTTTGGATATATTAGTTATTTTTGTGTATTTTTAGAAATATTCAATCAAAACTACTCGTGTTGTTTTGGAAATTTTTGAAAATTTCAAATAATTTAATAGATTTGCACACAAAATTTGATATTTCAATATATAAATAAACTCGAACCCGAACCCGAACCCAAACTGAACCCGACCCGAAATCTTAAATTACCCGAACGGGTCATAAACTTCTAAACCCGAAAACCCGAACCCGAAATACCCGATCCGAATACCCAAACGCCTAGGCTTAATAATTAATAGAAAATCAGAAATCCACAAAAATATTTAGAAACCAAACATTGTTGAAAATATATTTTTTATATATGCCGTAATCTCGTAAGCTAATTTTACATCATGCAAATTAATATTAAATGAGTTAAAATTAATAAATGAAAATAATTGAAAAGTTAAATCTTATAAGCTAAGCTATTTTTCTCAAAATATTCTATTTTCACTTATAATTACATGAGTTAAACACATATTTGTTAATTTTCTTTTTTTGAATAAATGTTAATTGTTTATAAATATATAGACATATAAATTAGTATATGTAAATTTGTTTACTTTTTAAGATTTTCTATTTTTTTAGAGAATAAAAAAGTTAAATTTTGAATGACACATGTAAACATCTGATCGTTTGACTTGACACGTGGCACGATCCTATGAGTTAGCAACTTTGAAAACCATACTTTATATAATAAGATATATATATATTCAGTAATTAGCAGCGCTACACCTGCCTACAGGCTACGCCTACATGATAAGATTGAGAACAAAAATTATTAATGATATGAATATACACAGTGGAATCATTCCAGTGATCATGTTTTAACAAATTTAAATAGAAAAATAGAATTTAGGAGTTTTGCCTATGGTGAAAAAGTCATTTATTATAACAAGATGATCCGTACGTAGATAAATTTTACCTATATGTGACAAATGGTAAATGCCTTGCAAAGTGAAAAATCGTGTTGAAACTTGAACTTAATGGTCTAAACAATATACTGTATACAATTAAATATATCATTAATTCCATTTAAATTCTAACGTCCTAAAGTCGTTTCCTTTGAATTTTTGGGTCACAGGATTTTTAAGGAAGCAGAGAGAGTAATGGTCAGTCGTCTGTTCTGTCAGAAGACTCACAAGAAACATGTTATGGTTTCTAAATTAGGAAACTAATGATCAAAGAGGAAGAGTTGGGTCCAAGGCTATTTCCGTCATTTCCACTGTCACACTTTCTCATCTGCTGCCCCTATGTTGTCCTACATTACACATACGTATATAACAGATCTATGTAAATACTAAATATAAAATGAGCTAATTTCTTTTTCTATTGATTTGCCTAATTTAATGATAAATGTTTCGATTTATCTTTTGAGAGGCTTACGAAAACTTATTATACAAATAGAGTAAAACGTAATGCAAATTGCATAAATTGTAATTTGATGGAACATCTGACGTAAGCGTCTTTATCTGAACCAGTGATAACCATTGATTAGTACACGTAGTAGTAATTAATTAATGACAACGTCCTCATGAATTACCATTGATTACCTAGGACCCAATTATAGACCTCTTTGCTTTTGTTTTTGTCATTTTACTTAAATGCATTCTCATTGTCAATTGTTTTTTCCCAATATTATTATATTATGAATCTCTTCATTCATATTCACGACACTAATTAAAATCATTTTGATTAGCTGTCATTTTTTGGGGTTAATTGTTAGTTAAAATTAAAGAAAAGGTTTGTTTTACAACAATACTCATAGCATAGCAGACAAAAGTTGGAATCAACATAGCTAAATTAGTTGATTTTGATTCTTAAAAGAAGAAATTTGTGCAATTGATTCGTTCTCATTTTTTGTAACTTAACCAAAACAAAGACAAAAAAAAAATAGAACGGCTCAATAAATTGAAAAATAGAATGGCATAGACAAAAAAAAAAGTGACTATTTTTTTTTCTCTGCAATTATCTCCATGGTAAGGAATTTTAGGAATTCCGTTTCACTCTTCTATTTTGGCAAACTGTTGTTATTAGAGAGGTTGATTCCTGAAACAACTCATTGTATTATGATATTACTTCAGTTTCACTTCAAAAGACCTCTTTCTTGGAAAAGCTCAAACATCGCCGCACCAATCTTAGCTGGTGACTCAACCACCTTAACTCCTGCGTCTCTTAGGCTCTTTATCTTGTCTTGAGCCGTGCCCTTACCACCGGAAACAATGGCTTCATCGATCCCAAAAAAAACATTACAAGATTTAATAATGGGTTCGAGTGGGAAACTGTGAATGAATGAAAGAGCTGAGTAAAGTTTATTTACCTCCCGCATGACCCATACGACGCCCTGGTGGTGCAGTAAGTCCGGCTATGAAAGCAACTACAGGCTTGTCTGTACCATTTTCCTGTTTAATTGAAAACAGGATATGTTTTTACGCTTGATCATCTAAAAATGGTAACTCTTGATTCTTTAGAAAGAAGCATTGCAGTTACCTTTATCAAAGCAGCGGCATCTTCTTCTGCAGTCCCACCGATTTCTCCAATGAGAACGATACCTGAAAATAAATCAATAATTTCTTAGTAACAAAACAATGCTGGATTCTTTCACTAATCTACAAAACAGAGCGAGACTGTAATATCGATAAAGCTGTGTCTATTACTGCAAATGAATCACCTTTTTCTACATACTAAAGAACTAGTAGTAGTCTTGGGATATCAACTACATATTAAAAGTAAGTGACTAACAGGAAACAATGAATTTAGACAAATAGGAAAAGATATAAGATGTATGGAATCAATTATGGTGTCCGAAACCGAGACCTTCTGTTTGGGGGTCAACAAAGAACTTCTCCAAGCAGTCAACAAAATTTGTCCCATTAAACGGATCCCCACCAATTCCTACACAAGTAGATTGCCCCAAACCTACTGCAGTAGTTTGGAAAACCTGCATGAAAGATTAACCAAAATGCAACCATTAGAAGAAGTACTTAATAAGCAGGTCTTCCAGTAAGGAACTGACATCAGTGAAAGCTTAATCTAACAATCGACGGAGTAGAGGTTCTTAAGTAAGACAACTACTCATGCTAAAGGCTATGGAGTCAATAAGTTGAGAAAGACAGAGACAAACATGAAGGCAACACAAAGAACCTTACAGCTTCATATGTCAATGTTCCAGATCGAGAAACAATCCCTATCTTCCCCGGCTTGTGTATGTATCCTGGCATGATCCCAATCTTGCATTCACCAGGTTTGATAATACCAGGACAATTAGGGCCAATCAGCCTAGTTTTTGATTGACTGTTAAGAGCAGCCTTTACACGAACCTACATTACAAAAGCCAGAGAAATCAGTAGAGCCACCTTATATTACTGTGCAAACCTATCATATAAAGAAGATATCACAAAAAAAAAAAAAAAGGAAACTGGTAACAACGACTATTACCATGTCATGTTGAGGAATTCCTTCAGTGATACAAACAATAAGATCTAACTCAGCAGCTAAACCTTCCATGATAGCAGCAGCAGCGAAAGGCGCAGGTACGTAGATCACAGAGGCATTGGCTTTAGTCTCAGCCTTAGCTTCAGCAACAGTGTTGAAAACAGGTAGCCCCAAATGTTCTGTTCCACCCTTCTTTGGTGTCACTCCTGCTACCTATTAACCAAACAACCACAAACCTAAAATAAGATCATCACAAGCTTTAAAGCAAACACAAAACAAACACCATTTCATCAACATAAACGAACCAATTCCAAGTGAACTTGAGAGATGAAATAGTAAAGAATCGGCTCTTATGATCGTACTTAAGAACTCCATACATAGAATCTGAATTGCTCAAAAACACCAAGAAGTACATTTGAATCTATGTGAATTCTCGAATACAATACCATTTTGGTGCCGTATTCAATGGCTTGTTCAGTGTGGAAGGTCCCGTTCTTTCCGGTAATACCTTGGCAGATGACACGTGTATTTTTGTCGACAAAGACCGCCGCAGGAGGCGGAGGAGTTGTCCCGAAGGAGCGAGACTGTACCAATGAAGTGAGAGAGCAGACCTTTGAGCTGCCGCTGCAGCCGCCGCCGGAATGGCGAAGAGATCCGAGAAGTCTCGTGACCTGCCTAGACATGGCTGTTTCAATGATCTAAAATTCTTAAACCTACGATTCCGAATTTTGTACTGAACCCTATTCAGCGAAATGGGAAAGGAAATTTTCAGCGATCTTCGTTGAAGAATTAACGAAAGCTTTTGGGCTTAATTTAATGGATCCATATTAAGGCCCATTGATTTGAGTCCAAACAAAATTATACTCTTTTTTTTTTTTTTTCTTGTGCACACAAAATTATAGGGTGAATTGCAAAACTAGCTACTTTTGATAATGTAATTAAGAATATAGCATCATATATATAGAAATTAAGAAAGTAACATGTAAGGGTAGGGAAAAGACAATTTTAATGTTGACTCATAGGTGAGATGATTTACTAACCTTTATTTTAGTTTTTATCCATTTATATATGTTTGCTATATATCTTTTCCAAAAAATAGATTTCAATTCTGAAATTTAGTAGAGAAAAATATATGTTTTTTTCTACATACAGAATAGTTTGAATTTTTAAAATCGGATTTGAATTTTAAAAATAGAAATAGTGTTTGTAAGTAAAAAATATATTGTACTATTTAAGATGTATAGAAATAAAATATTGTTCTATACTATTTTCATAACTGATTTGTAAATCAATTTTAATTTTAGTATAGAGCAAAATGTTTTAAATATAAAGTAATAGTGTTGGTAGTGGTGATGAGATAGTAGTTTATGTTACGTTAATATAGCATTATAATCAATTAAATGTTTTTGTTGGAAGGATACTAAACCCTAAGTGGATAATATATTGGGAACCCAAAGATTTCAATCTAAAATTTAATATTCTTTAACCATAGAAAAATAGAATAATATATGTTTGTCATCACTACCAACATAACGAGTAGCACAGCACAAGATAGTCTCTTGGTAGAGGAAAGAAGTGGTAGTAGAGAACACCGGGTACACCATTTGGGTTCCACAATCGAGGGCACAAGGAGACACGAACTCGCCACACTTAACTAGAAATTGATGTAACTCCAAAAAAATCCAAAATTTTACCTTTGTAAATCAAAACCCCCAATTCAATTTAATCACAAACCCTAGACGTCAATTCCAAAAATTAAATGTATTGATTCCGTCGCCAATACATCTCCATTGAACGTTTTCAGAATCCGAAGCTTTACAAAAAGGAGATAGTAATTTTTGGGACCCAAAAAGCTGTTGGAATGTTAACAGCTGATGAGAAAGTGTTTTTTGGAAAGAGAGAAGAAGAAGAAGAAAAAGAGCCTGTATCTCAGGCAAAGGGTAGCATTGTCATTATTACAGAAAATACAAATAATATCAGTATCTTTTTGTGGGATGGTTAGTTACTTAATTATAATTTTTTTGTAGATTAAAAACTCAAATTTCTCAAAATTATACTCTCCTAAGTAGAAAAATTTTACAAGTTTGATTTCTTGAAAATTGATATTATAATTTATTTTTCTGATTAGGGTGGGAAGATTCTTTATAATTTTTTTGGTTTACCTGAAAATGAAAGAAAAGATTGTAAGAAAGATACAACAAGTGTAGACTGGATCTTTTAAAGTCCAAACCAAAAGCCAAAAATTAGGTAACCTAAATATGTAAGACTTTATTTTTTGGTTTTTCTTATTAAAACAACATTTCGATAATTCATTATGATATTTTTTACGCTATGATCCTCAGCCTTAAACTTTCATTCGTATAGAAGGATAATATCATAATAGTACAACTCTTTTAATTGCCACCAATCAACTTTATTGTCTGCTTTCAAAAATTTTATTTTTTATAAAATATTATTCATTTTAGCTATAACTCAATTTGGAACTTTTATTCGTCCCAAATAAAATATCTTTCCAAGAGAGATGGAAAAATAGCTTCATATAGAGATATTTTCAACAACTTGTCCCTCTCTAAACTCATCCACCTTCCAAAACAGAGAAGGGGAAAATATGACACCGGCTATTTTTTCTCCGACGACTCTTCCTCCATCAACTGCTACATGGCCATGTTCAACATCTCAGAAGCTCATCACCGTTAGATCACCACTCAAGTTCAAGTGTAGAGCAACTTCATCATCATCGTCTATCACTGACTTTGATCTTTATGACCTCTTGGGTATTGATCGAAGTTCTGATAAGTCTCAGATCAAATCAGCCTATCGTGCGTTGCAGAAACGATGTCATCCAGATATCGCAGGAGATCCCGGTCATGATATGGCCATCATTCTTAACGAGGCTTACCAGCTTCTCTCTGATCCGATCTCGCGCCAAGCCTATGACAAGGTTATAATTCTTATATTGCTTCTTTGATCTTGTAGTCTCTGTCAAGGTCACACTAAGTAAATATGAATGAAACTTTCTTGTTGTAGGAGCAAGCAAAACTAGAAGAACTCAGAGGCTATACAGGGAAACCGATATACTCGGTTTGGTGTGGACCAGAAACAGAGCAACGAGCTGCGTTTGTGGACGAGGTTAAGTGTGTTGGGTGTTTGAAGTGTGCTTTGTGTGCAGAGAAAACATTTGCTATTGAAACTGCTTACGGGAGAGCGAGGGTTGTTGCTCAATGGGCTGATCCTGAATCCAAAATCAAAGAAGCCATCGAAGCTTGCCCTGTAGACTGCATTTCGTAAGCACTTAACTAGTAGATGTAGTAATGGTTTTGTTTCATTTCCCTCTCTATATGTGAAGTCAATAGAGACAAGACAACTAGAGAAATACATAAAAGTATGATACTTTATGAGATGTGCAGAATGGTGGAGAGATCTGACCTTGCTCCATTGGAGTTCCTTATGTCAAAGCAACCACGAGGCAACGTGAGGATCGGGGTTGGAAACACGGTTGGTGAGCGTGTCTCCAATGTATTTGTTGATGTCAAGAAGTTCCAAGAAAGATACGCTAAAGCTATGAGCAGAACCACAAAAGAGACCTCCCAGGTGAGTTATCTATAGTCAAGTTATACACTTACATGTAAGATATTAAGTAGTTTTGTTGGGATGTTTCACAGAGAGAAGTACAAATAAGTGCAGTAGAGGCGATTAGGTCCATTTCCAATTGGCTATACTGGAGATCATCACCGTACACGAAACCATTGAGTCCAGAATCAAACATGAGTCTAACTTTTACCAAAAGAAAGAAAGCTGTTGATCCAGATATCAGAAAGCTTCAAGATGTTGTGGCAGCAATGAAACAAGCAGACCAAAGCGGAAGAACCAAAGAGAAAGGATCAGCTTACTTGCTTGGAGAAGATTACTGGAGTCCATCAAACGCTGCTCTTCCCTCATCTGGAAACAACAACGGTTCCAAAGCTAGCTCGAATCCGCAAGTGACTCGTAAGACATTTCCTTCAGAAGAGAAACCAACTAGTAGAAGAGAAAATAGAAGACAGTTCAGGATAAAGAAATTTCCAATTGGGACAGCCATAGTAGCAGTATTCTTGGTTCAGTACCAAGCAAGTTACAGAGCCGCCTCTGAGCTCAACGACCATATCGGCGGCTCGCTGGCTTTATCCATAGTTAACAGTCCATGGCAGCAGATATTGTTAGCAGGAGTTACATGGTACTTCATTGGAGCAATGTTACTCCAACTTGTGGAAGCTGTTCAACACAAGCTAGAAGATAAAGAAACATAAGATTCATAGATCATATATATGTACATCATATCCCTCTTTAGAGCAGGTACTCGTGTTCACCTGCAAATGTAACAAAGAACATTATACTATACAACAAATATACACATTGAATTATACCTGTATAACCAACATAGGTCAAGATTACATCATACGTGGGCTAGGCCCATTTTATATTGGCCCAATAAGTGAGTGACTAAATCCTTTCGTTCCCAAATATATCTCCACCGATCAAGAGATTCATCTTCACCGCCAGAAATGGCTTCTTCATCATCGAGAACGTACGAGACACGAAAGCGAGAGCCAAATCCTAAAATCGCAGCTCTTCTCGTCATCGATATGCAGAATCACTTCTACTCTATGGCTGAACCAATCCTCCAAAACGCTCTCACCACCATCGACATCTGCCGACGCGCTTCAATCCCCGTATTCTTCACGCGCCACAACCACAAATCCCCAACCGACCACGGCATGCTCGGAGAGTGGTGGAACGGCGATCTAATCCTCGACGGAACCACTGATTCCGAAATCATCCCGGAAATCAATCGCCAGGTCACCGGACCAGACGAAATCGTGGAGAAGAGCACGTACAGTGCGTTTAACAACACGCACCTTCAGGAGAAGCTGGACAAGATCGGAGTGAAGGAGGTGATCGTTATCGGAGTGATGACGAACCTATGCTGTGAGACGACGGCGCGTGAAGCGTTTGTAAAGGGGTTTAGGGTTTTTTTCTCGACGGACGCGACTGCGACGGTTAATGAAGAGCTTCACGAGGCTACTCTAATGAATCTCGCGTATGGCTTTGCTTATCTCGTCGATTGCGATAGACTCCGGCGAGGTCTACTCAGTAGTTAATAAAAGATGACTACACCTTTTGTTATTTGTGTTTATTGTGTGTGTAAGAGCATCTGGTGATAAAAGTGGAATGTCTTTAGTCGTTAGATTAAAATTTTAATTGATAAACTGTAAAAGTATTAAAACCAATAAGAAGGTGACATGTAGGTAGAAAATGTCTTTAAGAGATGTCTTTGTGTATTTTTGGAGACACTATTCTTTTCTCTCTTCACAAATATCTTTAATTTATATTATAAAAATAATAAAGACACCCATTAATATGACTAATGGAGGTGCTTTAAGTGTAATTAAGTAAGTAACAATAATACCGTTGTAAAATTTTCGTAGAAAAAATTGATAACTGCACCTACATTTTTTACTGTCTAGACTGGTTACGAGTATTCATGACACTAGTACGTCCATGCATATTGCATAACGTACGTCTCATACAAAATTTATTTTCCAATAAAAAGTAGGAAGAACGATACATGACATGCTACTTGAGAAGGGATAAATTGTTGTTTGTTCAAGCTACCGCTAATGTGAACATGTATATATACATTTTAGATAAAAAGACCGATTACATCGCGACATTAGAGACGTAGGTCCGAGTCATGGAAGTTCTAGCCAACTTTTAACTGCGGCCGTGTTGACGTACAAATCACACAAATACGATATGGATCTTTAGGGAATATGAAAAATCCGTCACTTGATCAATGAGCCTATGACCGAACAAGAGTAAGTATACGAGACGAAGCGGAGTGATATGAAGGGGACAGGTAGATTCCTAAAGACGACGAGGTAGAATCTTGTATTTGTGTCTTTTTGTGTCATTTCCTATGTCAGCGGAATTCGTGCATATCTTTTCATACTTTCTATTTTCGTATTTATAGAATGTTTTGCTAGGACATTTTCTCTAATGACTTTACGTTTTTATCCTTCTTTATTTTCATGTGCGTCTTTTATCTTCTGCTGGCCTCACAGATAAACAAATATAGACTTAATTTGCTTTGGACTTGGCTCGTCTTGATTTACTTTGGGCTTGGTTTGGTTCAATAGATTTTGGACTTAAACCAGTTCCTAACAGATACTACGTATGATTTTAAATTTACCAGTGGCAATTAGTTTGTCGGTTGTTAACAAGTTTTCTTTAATTAGCTTTTTATTTTTTGCTCATGTCTTTTATTTTATAAAAATCTACGCAATTTCAATTTATTAAATTTATATATTTAGTGGTGCAAAAAAAAAAAATTATGTATTTATTTGGGGGCTTTTTGAGAATTGGCACTTTCTAATCCAAAAACTAGAAATTAGACACATTTACAATGGGCTTATGGATAAAGGTACTTATGTGAGTTAGGCTGCCGAAATTACCCTTGCAATTTCACTCAATCAGAAGCCATCTTCTCCATCTCTTCTTCTCCGACAACTCACGGCATCAAAACGTTGGTTATGATGAACTCAAATAATCAATTAATTTTTTTTTGATGGAACAATACTAAACCCTAAGAAGATAATTTATAGGAAACCCAAGGATATCACTCAAAAAAATGATCAAATCAATTGAGGAGATTAGCCCTTCATTCTCCATCTCCGACGTTTACAGCCCATCTCCATCAAAGGGCTAGAGAATCGAAAACTTCACCTGCCTTTAAATTACCAAATTTTCTATCAAATTCGTTGCAACACCCAGAATTGTTGAAATCAAACTTGAATCTACCAATTTAAAGAGTACACAACACTCGGAATCGTTCAAATCAAGCTCGAATCTACCAAACTAGAAAATATGATTACCTCTCTCAAATTCGTTTGAATCAAGCTTAGATCTACCCAGAAATCAAATCTAACAAACTAGAGACAAAATTTATCTTTACTTCGATAAGACCCAACGTGATCTGCGATTGGAGTTGAAGGTCGCGTCATCTCTTCACCGGGACTCTACCACATTCGCTTGCTTCTCGGTCTCACCAACTCGTCTCTTTACGGTTTGATCGGACATTTACACAGAAAATGATGAAAATTAATAATGAGATTACGTTGTCAACGTTTCTGTAATAATTGAATCGGAAAAGAAAAAAGAAATACAATAAAAATTTGGAAAGCTGTGAAAGATGAAAACGTCAAACAATAAAAATATAAGTACATAAATTATGATATGTCTGTTTTCACAAAACCATTGACTTAATTGTGCCAATCCCAAATTGATCATATTTATTTGTATACATTATTTTTTATATCTATCCATTTTTATCTTTCTTTTTTTTTTCTTAGAAAAACAAAGTTATCTAAACGATAACAAAAAAATGCTGACTAATTTCGATTCCCAAACCCTTAAAATAAGTTTGAACCAGTACAAACAAAAAGATTTAAAAAAGTATTGATCTTTAACGGCCCTCCTTGTATCTCTGTAATGTCCTTTGGGTTTCTTAATGCAATCTTGACGACAAAAAAAGAAAAAGAAAAAGTAAAGAGAAGAATAACATATAGTTAAATAGATATTTTGCATTTTGCAACTTGAAGCAAAAAAATGAGCATGTGCGTGTAACTTGAGGAGACACAGGCAGAATTATTAATTCTGGGACAACTGGAATCCATGTGATTTTCAAAGACTTCTTGTAAATAAAGATAATCTTTAGGAAATGAGTAAAACAAAATTGAATTAAAAAAAAAAAAAAAAAATTGAATTAGATTTTTTTTTTCTTAGCTTAATACTGTAATTTAATCACCAACTTTAATTTAAACTATAACATAATTCTAATAAGAAGAAAAAACGAAAACAAAAGACAAAAATTATATTAAATAATTTCATATGGCAACAAAAATTGATTGTATTGAAATAATTGACTCATGTCGTGACAACCGACTTTAGATAATAGTATTATTGTTCCTTTATAATTATACTTAAACTTATAATATATTTTTTTTTAACTTTTAATATTTCTTTATCAAAAAATAATATTAGTATTTTTAATTAATTTTTTGGTAGTGGGTGATTTTTTAATTATGATTAGTAAATTATTATTCTTTCTTATACACTTAAGAAAAAAGTAATTAATGTTGTGGAACAATTAGTTTTAAGAATTGTTCTTGGGTATTATTATAAGTAAGAAGAAGATGTATATAGGAGATACATATTAGGATTCAATTTGGGAACCAATAAATGTAAAAAATGTTAGAATATTCTAATGCAATAAATCAATATAATACATAGGGATAATACATATGCTTAAACAAAAGTAATTATCGGTACTTAAAATAACATCAACATACATTTAACTACAAAAAGCATAAATTAAAACAACAATCATAAGACCGTATTTTAGAAATCGTTATTTTAGTATAAATAACTAACCAGCCTAAATTTATTATAACAAATATATGAATCAAACCATTAATGAAACTAAGTCATAATAAAGTATATGATTCGGGTTACGTGACAATAAAACAATTTAATAATTTACGTGACAGTGTATGATTTGGTTACATGACAATTAAATAATCAAACAATAATGCAGAGAAGATAGATTAAATAATCAAACGATGATGCAGAGAAGATATATTTTGTCACTTATAAATCTAATAGTCATGCGGTGGTAAAAGCTGGATATATTTGACTTATTAAAAAACTAATAATGTATTGACTAATAAACATATCGTCATATTGAACAATATATTAATCAATCTAATTAAACCAAATAACTCTAATCGAAAATTCAAAATAGTGATAAAATTCAATCGATTATATTAAATAAAAAAGGTAAATTAAATAATTATTAAAACATTTGTCGAAGTATAAATTTAATGTTTTCAAAACAGAAAATTTAACAAATTTAATTATAAAGTAGTATAAATATTAGATCCATAACTTGAACTCGATAAGTTCCCATCAATAACAAAGTATATTAATTAATTATATGCATCAAACGAGTTTTTTATATTGAAGTATGGGTATATAACAGAAACCCAATTATGCAAATGTATATATAATTATAAATGATGAATTAAATAACAGTTTATTATTCTAGACGTTTGTGTGTCACTCGATCTATATATGACCCCAAAATATAATAAGACTATATGAATCAAACGTGTAAAGTAATATTGTTTCTTTATTATAGAATTAAGTAACACAGCATGACTTAGATGCTTTTAGCAATGAAACAAAATATTATATGAAACTCTGATGAATCAATAACGCATAATGATATTCAAACGTTAAATAAGTATGATCCAGACAAGTCATATGATGAGATATTTAAACACGACTATTAAAGTACGATGAATCGAATGTTTATAGATGTGAGGTAACTTACCTCGACGTGGAAGAAAAAGAAAAACGATGAGATCGGAGACGGACGAGGACCAAGTTTTCTGTTAACTTGGTTGGCTAGGGTTTCGTGCTTGATAAGTAAATCAATTAGATTTAGAAATTGGTTTTATATATTATTCATGAATAAAAAGACGATATATATATGAAAAATATATACTAGGGTTCAGTTTGAAAATCAAATAATTTAAAAAGTTTTAGAATATCTTATAGATCTTTAATAAACATCTATATAATATCTATTATTCATAACAATTAATTATATATTTTTATTTTTAGGTTTGTAAATTTATTGCATAATTTTGTTTTATATATTTTTTTTTAACATGTGCCCAAATCTCTAATCGAGAATATTGACATATTTCACACTCATGTAACCGTGCTCATGCATTACAATGAAAATTAAATAATAACAATATTGTTTCAAGCGTACATGATAGTGTCTCAATACAAACCAAAAATAGAGAAATTCTAAAGTATATATTTTTTTTCTTTCTTCCTGTAAAATCATTCACCAAACTCATAAATGTTATTAATGTGCAGAAATTTTCATACAAATAGAAAACAATGATAACAATAATAAGGAAATGGGCTTCAATAGACAAATAACTCAAACACATATATTTCAAACTAATGAAACCTATAATAAGCCTTATTAAAAAATTCTAGCTTTTTAAGTTCTCCAATTTTTGGTGGCTTTAAGCGAATGCCTTTATCCCACAACGGTAAGTACTACACTATTTCCTCATGTAAAATTCCTGACACTAGAGATATAATAATATGGTGAAGATAACATTGTTTCAAAAAATTAGTGATACTAAAAATATAGTAATATGGAAAAGACAAAATTGCTTCATGTGAATTATCAACCTGAAAAACTAAAATTTATATAATAAAATGAAATACAACAAAGAACAAATATATGTTTATTGAATTATGTCGGTATAACCAACATACGCCAAGAAAAGCATACGTTTCCGTTCCCAGTATATATATCTCCACCGATCAAGAACTTCATCTTCACACCACCAAAAATGGCTTCCTCATCAACGAGAAAGTACGAGACACGAAAGCGAGATCCAAACTCTAAAATCGCAGCTCTTCTCGTTATCGACATGCAGAATCACTTCTCCTCCATGGCCAAACCCATCCTCAACAACGTTCTCACCACCATCGACATCTGCCGACGCGCCTCAGTCCCCGTATTCTTTACGCGTCACAACCACAAATCCCCGACCGACCACGGCATGCTCGGCGAGTGGTGTAACGGCGATGTAATCCTTGACGGAACCACCGATTCTGAAATCATCCAGGAGATACAAGGCCAAGTAACCGGACCAGACGAGATGGTGGAGAAGAACACGTACAGTGCGTTTAACAAAACCCGCCTCCAGGAAAACCTGGAAAAGATCGGAGTAAAGGAGGTGATCGTGATCGGAGTGATGACGAACTTGTGCTGTGAGACAACGGCGCGTGAAGCGTTTATTAAGGGTTTTAGGGTTTTTTTCTCGACGGACGCGACTGCGACGTTTAATGAGGAGCTTCACGAGGCTACGCTAATGAATCTCGCTTTTGGCTTCGCTTATCTCGTCGATTGCGATAAACTCCGGCGAAGTCTACTCGGTAACTAAAAAATGATAATTACACGCACAACCGTCGCGGAAAAGCTATCCGACGTTACATGTTATTTGGAGAAGCAAAGTTGGAGTCTCTATGCTTACCATATTGAGCTTTTTTTCTTAAGTATTTTGTCTAATATCTTTCATGTGATTCCCTTCTCTTAGGCGTTGCTTCGCTCTTTTGGCTATTTTGTTTTTCTGCAGGCGTTCATAATCTCAACATGTATCCTTTCATAGTCTTTTTTTAATAAAAGTCAGTTGACGAAGAAAATAAAAGTAACAATAGTACCCCTTGTATATAGTAAGTGATTATTAGCAGTACTTGCATACATAAAACTGACCACTACTTCCAATATTTAAAAAATTGTTAGGCGCGCGGTAAGTAGATGGTCAATAAAGTATTGTGATGATGTTATGTTGAAAATTTTGCATGTTATGTTATGAAGTTGATGTTATGTTGAAGTAAGTGATAGCTTTATTTTGTTGTCTTTATCCATATTTTAAGAAACTGGCCAGAATTCTTCTTGAATTTTTTGAATTTATTTTTGTACAAAAAGATGGATTAACATGTATCCTTTCATAGTTTTTTTATAAAGGTAATGTTATTATATTATGAGATTTTTGTACAAAATCATCTATAAATTGAACAATTATAGCTTCTTAGTGTATTCGTGTTGTAACTAGAAAAAAAAAACTTTAATCAATTTTATAACGTAAAAAGTTTAATCAAAACTGACATTGTCGAAGCTTATTTTTTTTTCTCTCCTCATCATAGTTTCTCTTTTTGTGAATGCTCAATCCGTGTATACAGATTTCTAGTGCTGGACATTAAATCCGAAATCCAACATTCAATTTATAGGGCGGGGGAGAGGGGTGAGGCAATACTAAAATTGTTCTAAAATTAGAGGGTCAAAACTGCAAATATTAAGGAATATAAACGAAATTGTTTAACATTTGCATCAAAATTGAAAAAATTTCCCGTGGCATCTGCCCCTATTGCTCTACGTGGATCCGCCGCACTGCAATCATAATTATTGTAATGTATTTTCAAATTTGACAATGAATTTAGGCTCGTTCATCAGTCAGATGGATCATTTGGATGGAGATGAGTTTTGATGTTCGTTTAGTACAAAAAACGGTTCATTCAGATGATACATCCAAATGAATTATTTGGATGAGTTTGAAAATTTATGCTAAATTTTGAAACTCATTTGGCTGAACTTAATTGGATCATTTGGATGGACATGATTCAGTCAAAATTAACAAATGACAAAAATACCCTAATTATTTTAATTGATTATTTAAATGTATTTTTTAGATAAAAACAAATAGACTTAAATCTTATTTTCCAATTATTTTTTTAAAAAATAAAAAATTAAATTTTCCGCTAAAACTGCAAAATCAAAATTTTCCGATAAAACCGTAAAATTCCATTTTCCCGCTAAAACGTTAAAAAACGTTTTCCCGCCAAAACTGTAAAATTTCGTTTCCCGCCAAAACCGCAAAAAAATGTTTTCCCGTCAAACCCGCAAAATCGTGTTTTCCCGCCAAAACCGCAAAATCACGTTTTTCCACCAAAACCGCAAAAATCACGTTTTCCCACCGAAACCGTAAAATCATTTTTCCCCGCCAAAAACGTAAAATCCTGTTTTCCGCCAAAAACGTAAAATCGAGTTTTTCCGTCAAAACTGTAAAATCACGTTTTCCCGCCAAAACCGTAAAATAAATTTTTAAATGTAAAAAACTATTATTTAAAATTTATTTACTTTTAAATATATTTTAGATTAAAAATTAAAATTAATATGTTTACAAGTAATAATAAAAATATAATTAGATGAAAGCATTGGTATTTTAGGTATTTGTATTATTACAAATCATTTGGATGGAGATAGAGATAAGCAAATGAACAACATCTCATTCGGATGGTCCAGTTAAATGAACATACTAAAAATGAAACGAACAAGAGTCGAATGAATCATCTAGATGGACATGTTGAATGGATCTGTCAAATGGAGAAACGAACAGAGCTTTAAAGAAACACGAGATTGCTAAGATCTATGATAAAAATCAATCTTTAAATAATAATAAAAAACAAAAATTACTCAAACAAATGAATGAAGAGATACATCCTTTTTTTGAAAATGAGGTATCTGGTCAAAAACTCAACATGAAATCATCCTGAAAAGGCAATTCGAAACCAACCACCACGAAACCTTAACCTATTATCGCAGATCATAAACCAGTTTATTAGCCTCGTCTGAGCTAATTTTCCTGTTTACAAAAGTTTGTTTTTCTCTTTACCTAGCTAATTCTTAGTTTCTAAATAACTTTATTTTTGAAAGAAGGTCAAATTAAATAAAATAGTTAAGACTTTTATAAAAATTTGTGTGTTTAGTATTAATATTGTTACTTAAAAGGAAGGTCAACTAATGTTGTTACTCCTTCAAGCGATGAACCATGCTCGGAGTCTCGGCTTCCGTCATCTCTCTTTTTCTTCTGACTCAGAAAACTACTCAAAGCACTTTATTCGGAACTTCAATTGAAAGAGCTCTACGGAATTCACTTCGATATCCTCGATATATCTTATTTTTTCGATATTGTTTCGTTTCGTTTCCGACTCTTCAAACACTATTGCTATTTGCTGACTTTTTGGCTTAAAAGACTTATCTTCTTTTGTAAAGGGCCTAGCCCAATTGTAAGTGGTAGAAAATCATCCGTTACACACCCAAAAAAAAATGGAAGGTCAAATAAAATAGTTAAATACTTAAATATTAAACATCATATTGCAAGGTATTTGACATTCCTTTTATATGATACCAACCAACCAAATGTTGACTATCTTTATATGATACCACTTCTGGGCTCTGGCACAACATTTGGTTAGTAAATCGGATATTAACGTATACATGTTTTAATTGTTGACTTCGTCTTTCCTTGATCAATAAAATTGGCAAGCAATATCTGAACATTAATGTAAATCTTTGAACGGTATCTATGTTCAAATCGCATATATGAATTTTATACAAAAATGTCAAGTAATTTAATCAGTAAAAATCTTTGAAAATATTTAAAAGGTAACTTTATTTTGAGATTGTTTCAGATTTAGCTATAAATTGAACAATTAGTGTGTTCCTGTGGTGACTAAAAAAAAGTATATGAAAGATGACATCGTCAAAGCTTCACTTTGTAGCTCTCCTCATCATAGTTTCTCTTTGTATTAATGTTCAATCCGCTCGTAAGTTTTTTTTTATCAGCTGATATAAATTTTTACATAATACCTTTATATAGATATGTAATTATCATATGTATTTTGAACTAAAAGACTAGTGACATTATAGTTGAACAAGTAACGATTGTTATATTATGGTGTGCTATATATAAACAAAATGTATGAATCTTTTGTCGGCTTTGTTTCAAATTGCAACCGTAATTGTTGTAGTGTTATTTTAATCGTTTTTTTAGCAAAACACTATTATCTGTGCTTAAATCATAGAAGATTCATTGCCTATCGTATCTATAGATATATCAGAAAATAATAGAATTAGTTAGAAATTGATTTTAAAAATGTTTTATAAAAATAAAAATGTTTTGAAATTTAGAGGGTTTGCTACTTTAGTTAAATTAATAATATAAGTTTTGAAATGATAAACCTTAACTAATATAAAGGTCTCATAGTTAAATAAATCAGATTAGAGGTTAATACTTTTTTAATTGACAATATAAATAACAATTACTTCATGACCCCTTACTTCATTGATTATAAGAGGATTTGTTTTTCTGCTTTCAAATAAAAGTTTAATATCTTATAAACAATTTCTTATTGATTAGGAAAAAAATTGAGTTAATTTTGAAAGTAAAAAATAACTAATATATAGATTTTGATTTTGAGTTATTATTAATGGCTATATGCATATTATTTCAAAATTTAATGGCTAGATGCATGTTATTTCAAAATTTAATGGCTTATATGCATGTTTTTAATATATAGATTTTGATTTTGATATATATGTATATTTTTAATTTAATGGCTATATGCATGTTTTAATATATAGATTTTGATTTTGATCTATATGCATGTTTTTAATTTAATGGCTATATGCATGTTATTTCAAAATTCAGTATAAAACAATCAAAATTCTTAGTTTATTCAGTGAAGTAGAAAAAAGGATCTTATATCAATATTATATAGATCGAAAGATGACATCGATGAAACTTCACATTGTTGCTCTTTGTATTATTGTTTCCTTCCTTGTTAATGTTCAATCCACTCGTAAGTATTGGTTTCTTGTCTAATAAATATACGCTTTTTCAATCATATATGCATATAGGTTGGAGCCTAGATGTTTGTATATGTGTTATCACTTCGAAACTATCCGAATCAAAATTCAGTATAATATATGTTGTCGACAAAAATATATGCATATAAATATGTAATAATCATAGGCATTTTATACATAACAAAAATATCTATGATGGTAACTTAACAAGTAAATATTTTTAAATTGTGATGAATTCAACAGGAATTATGGATGCTTCCTCAGATTGTGAATTCAAAGGACCGTGTCATAAGAAAGAAGATTGCTATGACTCATGTGGAGTGAACAAACCACCGTTTAACAATGCTATATGTGTACCTGGCAGAGATTCGTTTCAATGTTGTTGTATTTTATCGTGATTCTATTCAAATTTAGTTTACTATTGACTTATTAAAAAAGTTATATCAAAAAAAGATACATCTGAATTCTATTGATTAACAATTTTTTTTTTCTTTCATAATCTTGTCTTAAAACGAAATAAATATAATGATATTTGTTGTCATACCCATAACAATGAAGAAAACTCAAAGAGAAGAGAGAATCATATAAGAGCCATGTACATTTATTTGGCGAATGTATTTGACGTTGAATATGAAATATGTGTAACACTGAATTTACAATATTTTCTAAATTTCATCATCATCTCTTTCATAATTATCATATTATTGACATCTAAAATTTTCTTCCAACTTATATAGAAGTAAGCCTAGCTAAAATTTGTGTTGTTTGGATCATTGGATGACTATATATTGTTAAAGAATTATCCAAGAGATGAGAGTTTTAGAGGTCACTGTAACACGAGAAAACATGTAAAACGCGATAAAACATTTGTACAATTCTAATATAATGGCCTATTTTGCTCAAATCTGTTTATTATTGTTTTAAGAATTATATAAAGATCATAAAATCTGTGGGTAGAGAAAATATCAAAAGGGAAAAGTAGGAAGTTTCTTATTGCCTAGAAAATGATGAATGAGCTGAAGAGCTTCTCTAGGTTTAAATGTCGGAACCTGGTGTCCCGCTCCTCTTACCGTCACAAACATTAAACCGTCATACTCCACCGTCCACCCTCCGACCTAACGGCAAGTGAAAGAAAAATATATATATATATATATATATCTTTAGAGTCAATCACACACTTACTTGGAAGAAAAGTTAAAGTTTGTAACTTGGAACCAAATTAACCTGTAGTTTGGTGTACCAAGGTGTCCAGTCTTGGACTATCTTAAGACCTAGCTTCTTTAGTGAGTATCTGGTTGCGGTCACGGGGATTCGCCCGTCTGTATCCCCACTATTAAGTTTACCAAACAATTTAAAACGGTTATCGCTCGTTTTCAGTTAATTCTTACATAAAAATGCCAAGGATTAGGTGTTATACCTGAAAACCCATACGCGTAATCCCGCTGAAACAAGTGTTCTTAAGGTTGGAAGCATAGAAGCGGGAGCGTCAGACCAGAATGAGACAGTGTCACTGCACATAGTAAACCATGCATATGGTTTAAGTTCCTATCTATCAATCATTTACCACACACGCTTTTGGTTAAACTATGATAGTAAGAGTATTAATATGTAGGTGCATGTGACAATTCATAAACTGATTCAATTTCCTTTGCCTATATTCGAACAAACCATAACCAAACAACCGGAAAAAAAAAACTGCTTCCTCAATATATACCTTAGAATCCTAAAACGTTAACATATATTGCTAAAAAAGACCAAACCAAACTATATGTGCTTTTTATATTTCATGAAAAACAAAATCTGGAAAACCTAACCGAAAATAAGATTGAACGTCGTAATAATACCTGCAATGAGTCCAAGGGTAAGAGATGTTGGTGACATTAGCGTGAAGTGCCTCCTGAACATCTTTTCTGTTCATATATTTTTCTGTATACTCTGATGCACATGGATCGTACCCGGCGGCCATCCTCCTCCATCCTTCCTGTATATAATCAATTATAACCGGTTAGTCAAATTGGTTACGAAAGAATTTTTTCTAAGTGATTAAAAAGACGAATTACTTACATTGTGAGAGATGAGACGGGGTCGTAGAATGCTTCGGAATGCGGGTAGGGGGCGGTTTCCGGCGACTGAATGAGAAGTAGAGGAGTTCGTGGAGGTGGGGACACACTTTGGAGCGTACAGACTGTACATGTCAAGGATCTTGTATACATCAAAATACTCATCTAAAGCGTCGTTGCATTCCTTGGTCACAAGTTTTTGTTTGAAATCGCAGTTTTTGTTCACTTTCTCGTACAATGCATCTGATATCACCGCGTGATCCCATGCATATTCTATCATCCCCTTTTGATCCGTTTCGTCATCCAATAACGCGTTTCCTATCTGTATATATATACAATTCAAAGTCTTCATCAAAACACTAGATATAGTGCAAGTGAAACTAATAATTATTGGATTGATTTAAGAAAATCTCTGACCATTAAACCCTTGAGATTAATGAAATCTTTCTTGGACGCAATCTTGTTTTCTTTGTAGATGAGCTCCGAAAGTTGTGGGACGTAATGGCCTAATAATTCCACGCAAATCATACATATTCAATGTTTTGTTTTTTGGTTTTGTAATAATCACATGTAGAAACGACGTCGTGTATTTCTAACTTATAATAATAATAATTTACCGGCGTAGCTTTCTCCGGCAATGTAGAAGTCGTGTGACTTGTACTGGGGAAATCTCTTGAACCAGTTGACAAGGAAGTTGTACGAGTCTCTCGCTGTTCATCATACACAAACTTTAATTATTAACTTACAAACAAAACTAATATTTCATTAATAAAACTAATGTTATATATAACAAACCGAACCTGTGACAGTGTCGCCGAGTTGTTTTATATCACGGCTTGTGTTAGTATAGGAGAATCCAACTCCAACCGGCGATTCCAAGAATAACAAATTCGCCGCTATGTAAATCACATTTCAAAAACATTAATTCAGTTACATTATTGATAGAAAGAGAGATAATATTTGAATATTTAGAAAGTTATGTATACCCATACCTTTGTTCCAGCTGTATGGATTTAGCTTGAGTTTAGGCTGACTCGAGTTTTGTGGGAAGAATGGTCCCAGTTCTTCTGCAGCTCCGAATCCGATTGATGAACATCCCGGTCCTATATTCACATTTTTCACCATTGAAATCTCAATATACTATAACTAAATACATTTTACTATGTACATTATTTGGAAGTACCACCAAATTTAAACTTAGGTGATATAGGCCTACTCCTTTAATTTGACTCTACATTATGTTACTTTTTATTCACTATTATTGCATAGGGTCCATTTAATTTAAGGGTTTTGTTGCTTATAATGATAAACTTGCCTTTATCAAGAAACACACGAATAAAAACAAACTTGAGAAAACTTTTAGGGCGTGCATATACGTGCATGGACCATGTGTAATGTTTGGAATCATAATGAATTATGGACCGAAGGACCGTTTAAGTTTCATGGAATTGACTTTTCTTGATATGATGATAATAGATAGATGCATAACTTTTGTGTCAATAATTACTGTGCCTTCATATTAAAGTAAAGGGCGCAATGAGCCCACGGGAGCCTATTAAAGCCTAAATATGTGGAGGTAATAATTTTAATATCCATCACATGCATATGAATTCAATTAATATGTAATAAAATATAAGCATATGGTTAATCTTCCACCAAACTAATTATCTTTAATCTTTCACCAAAATATTTTCCAAGCGTGTTATGCTGAACAAAAAGACTTACAATAATCTATCAAAGATTTTATTGTTTTATGACTATTTTCATCAAAATTTGGATTTTTACGTTGTTTAGCTCTTTATGAATAAAATGACTTAAAAATAAAGTATTTTTCTATTAACAATGTGTAAGAAACCATAAACATCTAAAAGAAAAAACCATCTAAAAGCAAAGCATGATGGAACGTTGAGATATGTGGATTGTAAATTTAAATATATAGCAAATGAGTCTACAAGAGAATAAAAGCTAGCATATATAGGATCATGTAACAACTAACAAGCATGTGGAATCATTACAAGCTTCCAAAATTACTTTAAAGTTTAACCAATCACAACCAAAACTCATCATGATGGTGATGATGATAACTACTAACCACATACGTTTCATTGATTTTGACATGGTGCCAAATGAGATACGTCTTACTATTAGGAAGCTTCACCTAATATTCTCCCCAAGTTACCTTTTTTTGTCTCCATGCATACAAATGACTGATACATACATACCTATTTATTTATGGTTTATTTTAATCCACGTTAAAAATTATTTCAGCTGTATTATATTATTTATATAGTATACGTACGTTAATTTTTTGTTATTTTACGTGTAATGTTGTTAAATGGAATTGTTTTTCTAACCCAACTCATGAAAGTTTCAAAATTCGAATATAAAGATTGCGCAAGGATCAAATATCTATTACGAAATCAATATCAAGTAGATGAAATGCACACAAAGCATGATACACCTTATTTTATTGGTGGGTTTTAATCTTTTAACTATGAGACGTAATAGAAGAAAAATGAGTGGATGTGAGTTAGTTTAACTTACCTCCATTGAGCCAAAGGAGGACAGGTTTTTTGCTTGGATTCTGAGTGGCTTCAAAGAACCAATAGAACAATGCTCTTCCATGTGTTTCATTAACCGTCACATAACCGGCGTATTGCCGGAATTTCACTGGCGGCTGTCCCGGAAGCTCTTTCACTCGATCAGCTCGTTGCGCTGCCAAAACCCTAGACCGGAAACAACCGTTGTCGCCGTCGTTGTCACTGCACAGCTTTTCTGCTGATGTTGAGCCAAGAAGAAAGGACACAAGAAATAGGACAAGAACAGAGAACTCAACACTATGAGAACCCATTTCTTTTTAGTTTATTATAGTTTAATATATCGAATTTGTGGAAATTGTGAAGTGACTGTGTAAGCTTATATAATGTTGTGTGAGAGAGAGAATGGGATTCAGAGACAGATAAGAACACTCTGTAGTCTCACTGGGTGGTAACCATATTCATAAGATAAGACACATGAGAAAAATCAAATTCTGGAAAAGTAAAAAGAATTTTATTTCTTTCTGATTACAAAGAAAGATTCATTTCTTTTTATAGGAAGATTTTTCTCTTTCTTTTTAATTAGTTTGAATAAATTAATAGTTGCAGTTTTATAAATATTTTTTTTTATATGAATTTCTCTTTTTGTTAACACTTGGTGAAATATCTACACACGCAATTTGTGATCTGTCTTTAATATCGTTTTCTATTTGAATTATATGATTATACTTGTCTTTGTAACCATTTCCTTAAGACGAAGACATCAAAAAATATCAAATATGATAGAAAGCAAGAAATTTTATTTCTTTTTATATCAGTAATAATAGTAGCAAATTCTCTTTATAAAAATAGAAAGGTTTGTTAGAAATTGAGTTTCCCTTTTTATGGGCAATTTCTCTTTTTGTTAGACTATACTAGATAAATAGAAAATACGTACAGACAGACGCAACTTGTGCTATGTCTCCAATATCGTTTTTGTATCATGATTGAAATAATTTGATATATAAATCAAAAGGATAATATAAAAAAAATGTTAGAGAATTAGAGATAATGAAGTGATTGGTCAATGAATTGGAATAGAAGGATCCAAATAAAAAGCAGAGCAGAGCAAAGAAAGTGACGGTTCATTTCATAAGATTATTTCTTAAGAGAGATTTGACCAAACACTGTTTTACTTCTCTCTCTCTCAATCTTTCATGTTCCTCCCCCTTGAAATTAGCAACGACCGATCTACATAAATATTTTTATATAATATAATGTGTGAATTGTGATGTATGTGCAAAGTAAATTATACCTGTCATATAACAAAACAGAATGTTACGGCTTTGATTGCGTAATAAAAAGATTCAGTTTCTGTTTATATACGTCATAGAAGTGTATATCTACATCTACATGTACTCTCCTATTATACCTATATACATTAAGAAGTCACGAGGCATTTATGTTACAGTGTGATCAATATGAAATGTTTACAAACAAAAAATTTATAAATTTTTTTGTTTGCATTATTATATGACTAACGTGTTTTAAAAGAAACTAGCTAAGATTCTCTACGAAGATCATAAACATGTAAACATTTACTCTCTTTTTTTTCAATTACTATGTCTTTTTTTTGCGTAGATAATTATTACATGTTTAAGTTATCAAATAGTTCAAGAGTGAGTTTAAACAACATTTGATATACTCACAATGATTATAGATAATAGAGTTATAAGATTATACAATTATAGTTTTCATATAATCGTTTATGTTGAAGTTGTGCATTTTATGTCTACTTTATTGAATTCGCTATTCCTTTTGTGGTAATTATTCGGTAGTCATATTTTCCGATAACTTTTGAACGTCTTCAATTCAATAATTTTGACTACAAAACCAAATCCATCATTAAGTCATTTATCACATTCAACAACACAGATCATCACCATTGTTCCATTCCAACCATCCATTGAGAACTCTATAATTGCATTGGCATTACGTAATTTCCCTATTACAGTTGCAGCACTGGTTTCATCACAGAGTCGTGTGTTGCTCTTCGTCCATAGTATGTAACAACAGAACAACATAAAATATTAGAATAAAATGTCTTCCAAAAATAATCGAAAAACAAAAATAGTGACACAATCAGCGAAACGACGTCCCGCTAATAGTCTAAAGAAAACCGAGGAGCATGTTTTGAAACAGAGCCTTTCAAGTTTCATTAAAACATAAAAGAGAAATTTAGCTCCATCTTCTCCTATCTTCCTCCTCGTTAACCGGAGTATACCAATCTGGTCGTCTCTTAGAGTTGCTCAGCCTGTAATTCAGCAAAAGTTCCTCATTACACAACGACCTCGTTGCCACCAAGACCAGTGTCTTCAGAACCGGAGCTTCTAACCCGTTTTTACTCCCTGTCTTAAACCAGAAACTTCCAAATCTTTTCATCTTTATTTCTCCAGAATCCCCAAAAGATATATTCGGAATGTAAGGCCGCAGATCTTTCGCCATCAAAGGGAAGTCATAAGGACATATCATAACGTTTGGAGTCATCTCTTTCGCTGGGTGGTTAGCTAAGTGACCAAAAGCCAACGGATTTCTCCTCTCAAGAACCTCTTTTCCTTTACCCGAACCTTCGAGAGGCTTGCTCAACGCTTTCCATAACCTGTCTGACCCGTTTTCTGCGGTTTTGGTGTTTGCTTTGACCGCAGGTGTGTAGGACCCGTTCCATGCTTCCCTTGATTCTCCCCCAAGACCCCAAGGTTGAGCATTTATTACAGTCCCATCATACCTGGTGATGAGATATGAGTTCTGTGAATCAACCTTCGGGTACCCGGGTATGTACTTGTAGAAAGCAGGAGAGTAAATAACTCCAGGGTAAAAGGCTAAGACGGTTCCAACATCTGCCTCGCCTTTGATAAAACAACCTTGACCAGCGTCTTTGTGAGGTATTACAGACGGTTTGGTCTCGAGGGTGTAACCCATTTGATCCATTAATCTCTGTGAGACGTCATTGAGTTTCAAAGGCTTTGTCTCGGGAACAACTGTGCTGAAGAAGAATCAGTGAGAATACTAATTAAGCTGAAAGAAAAATACTGAGTAATAAGTTCACAAATCGATTCAAGTAAAGTAAAACACTTACGGGGCTGATCTGCATGTGGAAAAGCATTATTACTACCAATGGCGAAAGTAAGACCACTTCTACGAGGAGGACGAGGGCTTGTTGATTGTGACCCCGACTCGTTCCTCCTAACATCAGGAAGAAGGATTCCATCCATCAAAGAGCAGAATTTTTCAACTTGGTAGTGAATGTTCTCTTGAACTTGCTTCTGCTGCTCAGATAAAGTGGCTTTACCAGCCATCTCAATGATCTCCTCTGCATCAGTCTCCTCAGCTTCTCGTCCCAACCGGTTATAGCTAAACACAACAAGTTTTCATGAGCACAAATAGTGGATGTATATACAAGAATTAATAACTTAGAAGGAAAAAAACTAGAGCTAAACTAAAGACTATCGTGTGTGATGGTTCACAAATCCATATTAGAAATCAGACTTTGATTCTTCTGAGACAAAAAAAACCAACCTTGTATACATAAAGAGTTTGTTAACGTCTGCTTCAAACTGCAGTTGCCTTGGGTTCTTAGCAAATGTGGTACTCTTGGCAAGAACTCCAACAGCCTGCAAATGCAAAGTTTATCAAATGAGCAACTTCATTAGAAATTTATCAATAAAAAACGAAACTTTACGATTCCCCTTCAGCCTAATTTCAATTCTTCTAATCTTAATTCTATTGGTGCAAATCGAAAAGACTAAATCCGAACAAAAAATTCAAACTTTCTTCACACCCAGTAAGAGATCAAACACAGAAGCAAGAGATTCATTAACCTGCTGAAATTTGTTGAAAAGAGTCGCCATTTTTAGTTTTCTTTCCTCTGAAACGATTCTCCACGCTCTTTGTTTATAAGGATTGCAAGAAATTACTGAAGAACATCAGGAATCGCGAGAGCTTGGGGCGAATCAAAAACCTCCATTGATGAAGAAGACTGCATCTAGTACTTTACTTACTCGGTAGCACACCTCCATGGGCAGGCTCCAGCACCATGGTTGGGCCCATTTCTTATTAATGGGCCTAAAATAGAGCTTCTAGGGCCTCTATATATTTTGTCTTTTCTCTTCCGTTTAGGCGTTTTGCTAACTTTCTTACGTATATGAATGTGAATTATAGTTAGTTAACTTTAGAACTGTTGAGCGGCCAATGCCACGTCCTTTGTACGTAAATTATGTTATTCATGCTATTATTTATGTACCAATTTTCTATTCTAATATATATTCTAAGTTTTTTTTGTATCAATACTAAGTATTTATACAATTTTTGCAAATTTTGACAGAAAGATAGTACAAAAAATATGAAAGACCAAAAACTACATAAACCACCAAAAATTACAACACAAACAGAAAACGGAAAGAAAACTCAATCGAAAACTCTACAAGTAGAGACCTTAAAAGAAACTTAGATTCCAAACCACAAAGCTCAAATATTTGTGTGGTTTCCTCAACTTAAAAGATCTCAAATACTTATAGTTGTTGCCACTAGCAATCCAAACCTAGGCCAGTTTTCAAAATCTCTAAAAAAGAGCTTACCATTCCAAACTTAGGACAATCCTCATAATATTTTAAATTTTATGACATTTTTTAGTTTTTTCTTACCGAACATAGAGATACAACGAATAACACAAAATACCAAATTTTACTAAACAAACAATTACTGCACAAATGAAAAAGTAATCAACAACATGAGCTCATTTCACGAAAAAAGAAGCGAAAAAGCCAACGGTCTTGCCACAAATTAGTATATTGCAAATTACAAATGCTTAAAAAAATTCACAGATATATTCATCAATTATACCTTTTGATTATCTTGCAAATAAATCTTCCAATTCATATTACCTACGTCAAAATTTAGCCATCTACCCTTATTATCCCATTATGAAAATTTCAAAATCGATAAGATGACAGACACCCAACAACGAATTATCATTTTATATACTATAGGTATTAGATACCTACAATTTATTTGGTTTATTGGGAATATACGATTCATAAATTCCCTCATAAAAATATAAAGCAAATGTGGACGGAAGCAAAAAAACTAAATATAGAATGGAGAGAAATTGTATTATTAACTTAGGTTACCCATCGCCAACAACCTCTCATTTCCTTTCCTAAACTATTTCACAATTTTGGTCAAAAACACAATCTAACCCCAAAAAAGATTCGACCTTTGAAATTCCCAAAACCAGAAGCAAAACCCCCAAAAGAACCCTACTTATAGTGAAAGAAAAGTAACATAATAATATATATACACGAGAACCAAGAGCCACTTGAATATAAAGTTCACAGTTTTTGTCTGCTCACCAAATCAAACCAATTTCTCCTGATAGCCAAAGTTTTTGTCCCCAACAAGAAACTCATGCAACATTCTTCACCCACTAGCTAACTAACGACTTCCATTCTTATTAATCTCTCTCAATTCTTCATTTCTGAGATTCATCGCTCTCTCTTCTCTTTGTCACAATGAATTTCAATTCTTCTTACAATCTCACTTTCAATGACGTTTTCTTCTCTTCTTCTTCCTCCAGTGACCCTCTGGTTTCACGGAGGCTGTTTCTCTTGAGAGATGTTCAGATTCTTGAGCTCCTTATTGCAATTTTCGTCTTTGTCGCAATACATGCCTTGCGTCAGAAGAAATACCAAGGTCTTCCCGTGTGGCCGTTTCTTGGGATGCTTCCTTCTCTAGCTTTTGGCCTCAGAGGAAACATATACGAGTGGCTATCCGATGTTCTATGTCTCCAGAACGGAACTTTCCAATTCAGAGGTCCCTGGTTTAGCAGCCTCAACAGCACTATCACTTGTGACCCAAGAAACGTTGAGCATCTCCTTAAGAACCGGTTTTCTGTCTTCCCTAAAGGTTCTTACTTTCGAGACAATCTCCGAGACCTCCTAGGAGATGGAATATTCAACGCGGATGATGAAACTTGGCAGAGGCAGAGGAAAACAGCGAGCATTGAGTTTCATTCAGCCAAATTCAGACAATTAACCACTCAATCTTTGTTTGAGCTCGTGCACAAGAGGCTCTTACCTGTTCTTGAGACATCGGTTAAGAGCTCATCTCCTATCGATCTACAAGACGTCTTGTTGAGGCTAACGTTTGATAACGTATGTATGATTGCTTTTGGAGTCGATCCAGGATGTCTCGGTCCAGATCAACCAGTGATTCCTTTTGCGAAAGCCTTTGAGGATGCGACTGAAGCTGCGGTTGTGAGATTCGTCATGCCTACTTGCGTGTGGAAGTTCATGAGGTATCTTGATATAGGAACAGAGAAGAAGCTTAAGGAATCAATAAAGGGTGTGGATGATTTCGCTGATGAAGTTATCAGGACGAGGAAGAAAGAACTGTCTCTTGAGGGCGAAACTACAAAAAGATCGGATCTCTTAACTGTGTTTATGGGTCTGAGAGATGAGAAGGGAGAGAGTTTTTCAGACAAGTTTCTTCGTGATATCTGTGTGAACTTCATACTTGCTGGGAGAGATACTTCTTCTGTGGCTTTGAGCTGGTTTTTCTGGTTGCTAGAGAAGAACCCAGAGGTCGAAGAGAAGATCATGGTGGAGATGTGTAAGATTCTGAGGCAGAGAGATGACCATGGAAATGCAGAGAAGAGTGATTATGAACCTGTGTTTGGACCAGAAGAGATCAAGAAGATGGATTATCTACAAGCTGCTTTGTCTGAAGCTCTTAGATTGTATCCTTCAGTTCCCGTGGATCACAAAGAGGTACAGTAGTAAGTTTTAGCTAAATGTGCCCTGTTTTTAACCTATTTTTTTTTTTAATTGCTTTCCAAGAAACCCAATTTGATTAAATTTCTAACAATTAAATATAGAAACAACTTTCTGGTTATAGTATTTTTTTTATAAAGATATAGTAGCCTTGGTAACATAGGATCGTATAAACTGGAAAAAAAACAGCCTTTCAACGATAAATTTTAATTAAAATCCTATTTCGGGTTGGTTTCTAATACAGGTGACCTAATCAGTAACCAGAATAAGTTAATGTAGAAGTTCTTGGGAAGACACCTAATTAATATACAAGTATCTTAAAAAATCATTTCTTCAAAAAAAGAAAGAAATAATAACAACCATTTTGACTTCTTGGTAACCAATAAGAATGTCTGTTTTGGTGTTTCCCTATGAAATATCTGACCACCAACTCATTCATATTAATTTTTTATGATACTATCGAGTTACTGAAATTTATTAGTTTGTTATGTTTATTTAGGTTCAAGAAGACGACGTATTTCCTGATGGAACTATGTTGAAGAAGGGAGACAAAGTTATATACGCGATTTACGCAATGGGTCGTATGGAAGCTATTTGGGGAAAAGACTGTCTTGAGTTTAGGCCAGAGAGGTGGCTAAGAGACGGACGGTTCATGAGTGAGTCGGCCTACAAATTCACAGCCTTTAACGGTGGTCCACGCCTTTGTCTTGGCAAAGATTTTGCCTATTATCAGATGAAATCTACGGCGGCCGCAATAGTTTATCGGTACAAGGTGAAGGTGGTGAATGGTCACAAGGTGGAGCCGAAGTTGGCACTCACAATGTACATGAAACATGGTTTGATGGTGAACTTGATCAATAGGAGTGTCTCCGAGATAGATCAATACTATGCCAAGTCTTTTGATGAGGGTTATATTAATTAGTGTTTTTAATGTTTTGAAGATTTGTTAATTGATTAAGTTAATGGTCTAAGAAGATTGTGTGCTTACTTTTAGTTGATTTGAATTTTTAAAGTATGTTTTTTGTGTCCACTTTGTTATTAGATGATGTGTACAGTCTATGGGTTATGTGTACGTGGAAATGTGGAGGAAGTTGAATGGGTTATATATACTTATATGTGGACCGATTATGGGTTGTTGTTAGGAAATTAGTTGGTGGGGCTTGTAATTTGATAATAAATTAATTACTTGGAATTTTAATTTTAGTTTCTATCAGTTTTGGTTAGCACTTTTGGAATTCAATTTGGAAACGAACTTTTTTAATTTGAAATCCTAAAGAATCTAACACTATTTTTTGTCAAACTCTTAACACTTTTTTGACGAATTATAGTCTTTACTTTAGTTTGCTCGAAAAAAATAATACTCTAGTTTGAAAATCAAATGATAGTAGAAAGAAAGTACATAATTTACTAGACATATATATAACAAAACAAATTATATGTATATGTTCATAAGTATATATTTTCGCAATTTTGTACAAGTATACGTCCATGCATTCCCTTGAACGTTTACACCTATCGGTGAACGTCCATACCAAATAATATACGTTTTCAAAATAAGTTAAATAAAGTCACGTCGCAATAACTTTTGCATGTGTCTCTATGACCTCTGCCATTTTCAGAGTTATGAACAGTTTAAAAGTGGTATTTAATTTCAAGAAAACTAAACAGCTCTTTCATTTTGCATGTGAGATCGCTATGATCTCTGCCATTGTCATCGTCTATCACAAAGTTTTCTCTTTCATTCTAAATTCGTTTTCTGATACTTTCTAAGCTTAGTTTCCATCCAATCTCATTGGTTGGCAATTTTAAAGACAGAATTATCTTACTATGAAACCGCGTGTATCTACAACTTTGTCTTCGTTGCTTAATTGCATACAAGTGACCTAATTCGCTTGAAAATCCGATTACACGTGATCAAATTATGTAAGAAGATAACCAACGCAGAATGATATCTTCATTTCTAGGCTAGTTATGTAAACTTCAAAACTATGTGATAAGTTTTGGCTCTTAAATGTGCAGTCCTCAGGAAAAAGCACAATTATATGGTAGAGCAACTTAGAACTGCGCATCCAAGAGCTTACTTACATAACAAGTTAATGCTAGGATATGCCTTTGCTTCGATTATTTTGGAAGACTGCAATTTTCTTGTCGTAATTTTGTGTTAATACAATCCTTTGGTTTCCACTTCCATTTCCATTTGTCAGAGTATATCTACAGATTGAATGTTATTTCCCAATGTGTTTAGAACAAAAACTACTATATTGAATCGTGTGTTTTAAAAATGCCATTCAATTTTCTAGCTACTTACCCAAGATATCAAAAACTTAAAATTATATCAGTTCACATAAAGGTAGGGGTCTTATACTCAATCAAACATCCAATAAAAGGAACTATATGATAGGAAAGCTAAAATGGATTGTAAACAAAAAAAAAGTCTAGAAAGCCAAAACACCAATAAAAAGCTGCAAAATTCAAACACATTCTAGCAACATACCACCAGCTCTTCCACCTACTTACCCGAAGAAGATGCGTTGTCTTGTTTAAATAACACAGTAGCTACCTCTTTTGTAAATCCAGTCCTCATCATAAAAAGCTCCATTTGCATAGCAAGCATCTTCTTCAATTGTTTTTCAACCTCACGCTTCTTTGGTCCATCTTTGACCATATCCCAGTATGCAATCCACTTTGCTTCATCAATACCCAAATAAGTCAGATTCTCAACCTTAAAGAAAGAGACGAGCTCTTGACCAAAAGATAAGGGAGTGCTTATGACATTGTCTCTAGCCTCTTCATGTTCATCATCCGAAGAGTTAGTCTCTTCACCAGAAGAACCATATTCATTTTCAGTAGAACCAGACTCTTTTTCGGATGAAGGTGCTGACGCCATCGGAGGATTCTCGATTTTTTCCGGCTGCTTAGGTGCCATATTTCAATCAACTTCTTCTTCAGATGCAAGACTCTTCTTCTCCTTTTGTTAGCTTTTTGAGGATTATATATAAACTCTTGGTAATTGACGCTTAGGGTTCCAACTTCCAAGTCATATTTAATTCCTGTAATTGGTAATTGGGCAATAACAAATAACTTTGTAACAAACTCTTGGAAACCTCAAGTTCCTTTTGGTAATGTATAATTTGTAGAAGGATATAGAAGATTCACAATATATATCAAATATTGTATAGTTATGAACTTATGATACAAGATATTTTACATATATGTATTCATCTAGTTAAGGAAATTTCTATACTATATAAACCTATGTAATCCTAATCATTATTCTTATGAGAGTAAATATAACTTCTTCCAATTCCTAAACTCTCATCACATTATCATAATTAACATTTATCAAAACTTGGAAATTATGAAATATATTTTTAACGGCTGTGACTAAGTATATCGTAGGCTACCTTCATAGCTGGCACTATAAGTTTTTTCAATCATTTAATTTTACCTAGGTTTTGAACCCAAGCATGGAATTATTTTATAATCAACCTAGACGACACCTTCTTCTCTTTCTTCACGCTTTTGATGGAGATCTTCAATATTCTTTGCGTAGAATCCTGGCAAGCGACTATAATTGTACATAGTTGGAAATCTCTTGCACACTTGTCTCCATTAATCAGTAAATCTGCTAATAAATCTCAGTAGCTGAGACTCTAACCCCATACCTCTTGGTGTAGAAACATTAATGAATCCTTGATCAACTATTGGGCCAAGGGGACTTCCACCAACCTACCAAATTCAGACTTTGATTTCTCATTTAATCTAATTCTGTTTTTAACATTCCAATATACTATCTTACAGTGCTCGGGGCAACAATTCTATTGTGCTTCAGATCCGGCTATTCCAGTAAATATTTTCACCAAAAAAATCTACTTGAAAGGTAGTAAGAGCCACTTTGTCACAAAAAAATTTCCAACCAAGTCAAGGCGAAGCTTTGGCTTCAGTAAACAAGACAAGTTCTGGCCTTCTTGTTCTGGAGAGTACTAGTCTACCAAAACACTTTTTTCAGGGTGATGATCGACCTACGAGAGCAGGTGTATTTAAAACTACGTCCTGACATTTTCTTGTGAGTGGAACGCTTGTGGCCATCCTGAATTCCATTGGTAAACGGTATTTGCTATAAAATAAGTCAATAACCCACGTAACATAGATTTCATTCTTTGTCTCTTGTCTTGTTTGCTGTATGCGTATTAACAGTATATATGCAGTTTGTTTTAGTTGCTACACAACAGCAAGACCTGAAAAATCTATTGCAGGCTTGCAGCCCCGAGAAGAACGTGTAATTGCGCGTCTAGGGAGATTCTCAATACTCCATGAAGTTGAGCGTAAGCCGTAAGGCAATTAGTCTCTCTGCAGGCTGAAGCTTAAGGTTATTGCTGCATCTCTAAGTCTTTGAGACTATAGTCAAAAGACGTTTTCAGACTTCTGGTTATGTTTGTTATCCAGTCTCCGTGACTCCATACAGTCTTCTTGGTGATCATCAAGTATAGTCCTAAGCTTTAGCAACATATATGAATTCATGACTTCAAATAAGTGTTTACTGTTTCATTCACTTTACCTTGTTTTTTTTTGTTTGGTAAGAATTCACTTTACTTTGTTAATCACTGCGACTCACTTTTTTCTCTGGTTACCTAAACGTACCGGTTAAGGCGGTTAGGCCAACAACATAAGATTTTTTTTTGTTAATTAAACATAGGGGACTCAGCTTTTAACCTTAAACTTTGAACCCAACTATCTCAAAAGCATGAAAAATGTCCGAAAGGAATATGAATAAAGCATCATTTATCATCATTACTCTATACTATAAAACAATGTTAAAATAAAATAAAAAAGCTTTATATTCCTTTTGCTTTTCTCAATAATTTTCGAATTATTTCGTTTTTACAACTTTATTCTTTTACACGCAAACACAACACACAGTCACACACAATAATCTTCTTTCAATCTCTCTGCAAACTTACCGATGAAGGAGTTCGATTACGACAAGCTTGTCACTGCCATAGATCGATTCTCTCCTTCGAAACTCATCGGTAAAGGAAGCCATGGCTATGTTTATAAAGCCCTTCTTCATCACCAAGACGTTGACGAAACACGTCAAAGAGTCGTAGCCATTAAAACACCATCATCATTATCTCCCTCATCACCATCCTCATCATCATCATCAAAATCAGAACAAACGAAGAAACTAGAAAACGAGATCGACGTTATGTCATCGTTACCTTATCACCCACACGTGTTAAGCTTTCTCGGCCATGCCGAGAAAAAACTCATGGTCGTTGAGTACATGCCAAACGAATCGTTATACCAATTATTACACGTGTCAACTGATCCTCTTCCCACGTGGCTTAAACGCATCGAAATCGCTCTTCAGATCGCGAGTGCGGTTCACTTCCTCCATGAACACGGTATCATCCACCGCGATATCAAATCGGAAAATATTTTGTTTGATTCGAATTGGGAAGCGAAGCTTGCTGACTTCGGACTCGCCGTTGATTTTGGAGGTGATAAGAAGATAAGACCGGCTCCGGCGGGAACTATTGGATACTTAGATCCGTGTTACACGTTACCGGAGAATCTGAGTATGAAGACTGATGTTTATAGTTACGGTGTCGTTTTGTTGGAGATTGTTAGTTGTAGAAAAGCTATTGACGTCTCTCGTTCGCCGGCGTCGATAGTAGACTGGGCGGTTCCGTTGATTAAGGAAGGGAGGATCGGAGAAATATGCGGCGGAGGAGGAGGAGGATCGGGTGTTTTCCGGGGAATGAGTCTACGGTTGTTGCGTATGGCGGCGAGATGCGTTTCATCTGACGTGGAATCACGACCGTGTTTCGGGGAGATCACGGCGGAGATAGTGGCGTGTTTGGCGGAACCGTTGAAGAGTTTGCCGTTATGGATGAGCGTTTTGCGTCGGGTTGTTAAACTGAAACGGCGGAAAAAACGGTTGAGAGAAACGCTGACGTGGCCGGGTCAAACTTGCCGCGTTTGGTGAGAGTTTATGAATTGCGGGTCAAATATCGAATCGGGTCGGGTTAAAAGGTTGGGTTGGTTACAAAAAGAAAACAACCATCTAAATCCAAGCAGAAGAACAATCGCTAAACAGAATGATATATTTATCGTTTGTAGTAAGTAGCATTTAATTTTGTTATCCCTTCGGATAATGTAACCATTAATCCATTACTAATTCAGTCGTGGTCGATTGATATATTTAACCGTTGTTGGTCTAGTGGGTTTTGATTTTCCAATATTTTATTTCAAACTTGTTAGGATAAAAATCAATTTTGATTGTTATACTAACAAAAACGTTTTTATTTACGAATAAAAAGTAATAGTGATTTGCATACATTCCAACAATAATATTGTGCATCCATAATGATGAACTTTGGGTTTAGGGTTTAGCCGGCATAAAATCCTTGCATGCACTATTCTATCGTCTATGGTAAGACGCTAGTATCACACAACTTGAAATTTTAGAAAATCACATGCTATTATGTTAAGAGTTAAGACACTATATATATCACACAAAAATGAAAAGAAAAGAATGATAACATCATTTTTTCAGACTCTGTGTGAGTATATCACAAAACAACACTATATTGTTTCGAGCAATTTATGTTGATGTGCTTTTCCATAATGCCAAGATTTCCACAAAAAGAAAAAAAACTACGGTCTTCATATTATAAGTCCTCGAAAATCACAACGAAATCTTTGAAATACAAATTGTATAACTTTCTTGCTTTAGTTCTTTAGCATTACATGACTCTTGTATCGTGAATCAGAGACACATATATTTACATGTTATTTTCCTGATTTACACTCAAAAGAAAGTCATCCACCAAAATAACCCAACTTCTTTTCTTATGGCCAAAAGATTCAAACCAAAGTTTTTTTTTGTTGTAGGTTAAAGTACGAAAGTTATTCTTTGTGGAATGAAATGTAAGTGGGTTTAGGGCCCATACGAAAAACTAAAAAGACCGCGAAACAATGAGTCTATGAAAACATGGTTTAGTAAGTAACTTGTCTACAAATGTTTCAAAGAAATTTCAGTTTGAACCTTTCAAACATAATAATAAAACAAATAGACAGCAAGAGAAAACTTGGTGACTTAGAAAGTAGAAACGTGGACACGACCATAACTCTTAAGAAATACTTTGGCTGGCCACCAGCAAAATCCTCTATTTTTTTGGTTGAATCTTCTTCACTAAGATTTTCGTATCAAATATGTCTGAAGAGTAAAGAAGAAAGAGACAGATTGCAATTTTTTTTTTTTGACAACCGGTATTAATTAGAGTTCAAACGAGCCATTTCTGCAAATTGTTGTTTAAATATGTTATTGTTGTTAAATACTGTAAATGAAGATATTTAACTAATATTTTTCTGTAGTTTAAATTTCTTAACAAATTGAGTTAAATTGTTTCTTACAAAAAAAGTTTCATATAACAAGATTAAAATCAATAATGGACAAAAAGAGAGGATACAAGGGTTTCAAGTTTTGTTAACAATAAAAAGTTAGAAACAAACTTCCGATTTGTTTTCCTGACTTCTAGATCGATTAAAAGAGTATGGTTTGGAAAGTTAAACCGTAGCTAGCTTCGAATTACGTTCGCATCATTTTCATGGACCGGTGACGACATATTAATTCATCCAATCTCGATCAACTTGTACTAGGCTATTAACACAAATACATGTTATCCAACTTGTAAACACAAATAGAATTACCACATATCGTTTGGGTCGGGCATGTCTCCACCCGAACCCCGAGGCCCGAGGCCCCGAGCTTTGGACCTTCCGACTTGTTGTTGGTCGGGTAGGGAGATTCATGTGCTACCACAAACAACTTGTGAAAAGATTCAAAATATATCAACAATGATCAAGATAATTTTCACGACCGTAATTATAACTTGGAGGTAGTAGATACTATTTTTTTCATCTTATTCTTTTTATCGTATTTCCGAAAGCGTGCGAACACTATCACAAGTATTTCAGTTAATAAAAAATGGGATATAATTCCAACCGTTCCGAGTCATATATATAATGTCAAGTCTTCACACAAATTAATGTTACATTTTTGGATACTTCTTTTCATCTTATAATGGGCAAACCGGAGAGAAAAGTCCGAGAGAGAATTAACTCTTCATCTTCTTATTTTCTTCGATGTTTCGGGGTTTCCCGGAAAATTCACTCGGACAAACCAATAGTAGACGCTGGTCAAGAGATCCAGAAGACGAAGAAGAAGACGAGAACTCGTTGGTTTTCACGGCCAACAAAATTCCGTTCCAAGGAGGAGATCACACCGACGTCGATTTACAAGTCGGAGAAACAAAAGTTGACTTTTGAAGATGATAAGCAAAATCTGTTTCGGGTGATACGTCATGTGACCGATCGAAAAAATGTTGCGACAAGTGGTTATAAGACCGTTGATCATGAAACTAAAGAGGTATTTATTGAATTTTTCTTACTGAACTACTTTTTTTGGTTACAATAACAAATATTTTCCCTTTTTGTAACGTTTTTTTTTATCAGAAAGACACGAACGAACAAAGAGACATAAATCCGGAGCCGTTGAGTTTCTTAGGATACGATGACAAGTTTTACGAACGGGTATCAACAGACGGAAAACTTGACCCGACTAATATCGTCGGGTCGGGGTCCAAGCCGAAGGAAATAAGGGAGAAGTCGTCAAGGGTTAGAAAACGGTCGCGGGTCTCTAAACTTGACCCGGTAATTGGGATATCAATCATAATGCTAACGCTGATGATAATGTTGACGTGGGGACGTTTGTGCGCGATACTTTGTACATCCACTTGGTGCTACATTTTCCCTCGTCTCAAAGAAGCTGCTACTGCGGTTGCGGTGGTCAACCGCAAACGCAGTGGTAGCGGTAAAGGTGAAGAAGGGTCGTTTCAAGGTGATTTGGATTTGAACTCTGTGGCTTATAAGAAAAAAGTCGTTTTGGAAGGATTTCTTGTTCGGCAACACAGAGTTTCGATGTGACAACGTTTCAATTCTCTTTATTTATTTTCTCAAATCTTGATGGTGTAATTTTCTGATGAGTTGTTGATTTTTGTTTGGTCGTATCTTCCTCTCTTCTTTTGACATGGCGAATATGTGTATGAAAACTATAAAATACTAATCACGATTGCTATCATTCATTCATGTGTCCGCGTACACACATATGTAGGAAACTTTGACTGTGTTGTTAAATGTTCCTAATCAAAAAATGGAGCCTCATAAAACTTGACCCTGCTTTCAAATAATCTATTGACCACGTTTCTAATAGTAGTCAGGAATCAGGATTGTGTTATTAACTAGAAGTGATGTTGAATCATGAAGATCTAGTTTCAGTCTAATTAGGGCTAATTAATCAATGTTATTTTCTTCTTTGTTCAATTAATTAGTGTCGTTAACCAGTAACAAAAGCTTTATGTCAACCGAGGCAACAGTGATTATCTTCCTCTCAAGTAGTACTCTGCAAAATTGGCTATAAACGGTTAAATACTTGAATGTGATTACTTTCGTAGAAATCATTGTAAATTGTTTTGGCCAAGTTTTTATATTTTATCGATATGTATCAAAATGCCAAAAGTAGCTCTTGGAATCTTTATATTCTAGACTGATGGTCAAAGATTACACTATACTCTCCAAAACTAATTTTGAAACCTTTACTAGATCATAATGCCTAATTTTACAACAACAATTTTTATTGTAAAAAACGCCTATGTAAGATCTAGTCCTAAATCTTTTGATAAGATCATATATTGACGAATTTGTTAATTACAAGCCATAATACTATAACTAATTTGGTAAAACGACATTTCTGGTATAACTAAAATATATAATCAACATTCATAGAATTTGATATTTTCAGAGGCTAAATGATTTGGATTAACTTATTTTCCCTATCACAGAAGAGTTTAATTTGAGACGCTTATACCATAGCAGTGATGACAAAACTAACCTCCAAAACTTAAGAAACTGGACCATTAAGCGAATATCTCAGGCTTTACTGAAGACTTGCAACTCTCGGCTCCCAAACCAATCTCATAACTTCAACACCTGAAAAACAACCACAAAACTTGCTTGTAGCCATTCCAAGTGAGACAAAGCTCCCTAATCCATGTTCATTTAAGGTTCTCTTTTTATGGTCTTTGTTAGTTCACTTTACAGTACAAGGAAGATTTCGAGTAGGCTCAGAACAAGTGCGAAGTTTTTACCTCATCCTTTTGCAAAATCCGATCAGGACCGCCTTGTGTATAAATCCATCTCTTATATTTGCATACAGTTGCTAGCATGACAATTGCCAAAGTTCCAGATGGTTCAGCTCTGTACCAAAGGCCTGTTGCAAGACGTAAGTCACTCAACACCTTTAAGAAGACATTTTCTCGCAATTGAAGTCAAGACAAATACAAGTACATCCAAACATATCCCCAAAGGCATTTGATAACACAACAAAATAACAGGCGACTTAATGCAGAGCAAGTAGGTAAGTATTATGGAAGACTGATCTGACAAAACCCTCACACGTATACTTGATCTTCTGCTGATGCAAATAATGTAATTTCTTTGGTGAGTACTCTTACGAAAATATGTCAATCGACTTGATTAATTCCCTCAAAACAAGTCGACTGTGTCTTAAAGACAATTAAACATCAAATACAGATTCCCTCTCAATCACTGATACTTCTTTATCAACATCAAACTGTTATGTTCTTAAGCATACCTCATGCTGTTCATCATGAAACATGTGATGAGACTTAAGTGTCTAACTGGTTCCCCCCACCTTTGAACGTGCTTAACAGAACAAGCAAAAAGACCAAGAGACTATATACGCTGAGTAAAATAACCAATGACAAAGAGAGGCTACTCGTTTATCTTGACCGTATCTAGTGGTTAAGACAAAGTGCCATATATCAAAGCATCAAACTGTGGTACCAAAACCAAGAGATATATGTCAAAGAGCAAGCAAGAAGTATCTAACGCCACAAACCCAACTATGACAGAAAGGCAAAACCACTTTGAAGATATATGTATGATAACAACAGCTTCTTCAAAACCAAAAACTACAAATAAAGCTATCGAGCACAGCCTAAAAAGTAACACATATTCACGAAGCCCCACAACCACTTAAACAGGTATGTTCATGCCAATTGAACAAGACAGGCGTGTGAGGCATCCGCAAACACATGTTTAACAAAACAAATTAAGAATAGTGTTATTTTGAACAGATTATACGCCAAGCAATGAACATCATAAGCTAATATCAAGGTAATTCGAATCCTTTCTCACTTTTCCTCCTCTTATTTTCTATCTGCTAACATTCGAATATATACTTAAAGAAGAAACGAAAAGAAAATGGTTCTTCTGAGAGATCAAATGGAGAAAACACTTTATCAAGTGCTAACCATAATTATAAAGCAAAACCTCGTTATGTCACTAGCACATGGTTTGAGCTTAGAACATATATTTTCAGACAAACATATAGAAACCAGTACCTCACAAGTCTTCGACATGTTTCTTCAGATCAGCAATGCACAAGATATCAGTATGGAGATTCTTGTAAAATGGACAGACTGGATCACAATTTTTTAGAAATGGATGCTTCTTGTTCCTGCTAAAAATATGAGGCAGCGAGACATAACTTATCTCCAGAACAAAGAAATAAGCATTGGAGAAAGTAGTTATACCTACAATTGCAGCTAACATATATGTAGACCTAAAGAGACGTTACTCATTGAAAGAACAGGATACAGACTAAGCAATAGGTCTCTAGTCTAGGAACCAACAAGGGAGAAAACTCAGGCTTGCACTGAATATTCTTGCCACCTACGACTGCTCCACTAGTCAAGGACACTCTTAATAGTGTATTCATTAATCATTCTCAGAGACCAGCAAAGATTACAGAGCCCAAAAACTGAAAAAAAAAACTATGTTTGACTATGAAGATCAAATCATTCCAGTAAAAGCTTTGAGCAAATTGTGATTGGCATAATTACAGGAACTGAAGTACTAACCAATAAAAAAAGAACCTATACTGTTAAGAATATGATCCACAGATACATTTGTCAGGAAAAAAATACAATATACAGAATCCTGGCAAAAGCCTGCAGTAGTTTTTGTGCCTCTGGAAGTGGATATATCCGAAAAAGGCCTCCATGGAAGAGAAAGTAGTATAACTGTAACTGTTTGATGACAACACTGATAAAAGACTTGACTTTAGTATTTAGAAAACCAAACCTAGAGGATTAACCTTGTTAATGAGACACTAGCAGCTTCTTTTCCATTGATACTAACAGGAGCAGGCCAACAAAATTCTACCTTCACTTCAAGCTGGCCTCCAACAATTCACGGTAGGTATATCTGGCCGAGACGGTAGCATCTGGGGAGCAGTATGACCTTAAATTGGTAATTTAAAATGGTAGGGTAAGCACAAAGGTTTCTGACTGTATCTTTGAGAGTCTACAATCAGACGAATTGACTAATATAGTCTCACCTGGAATTGCAGGGACAGCTTGTAAGTTACTAGCAGCAGAAGGCTGATAGTTCATTGTCCCTGAAGGTGGACGTTCTGGAGGTGGCCGAAAGAAACCTGTAGAATTGCAAATAAGACCATCAATTTCAAGGAACTAAGCCATGGCATTAACATACAAGCTAGACAATCATAGTCAACAGAAGTATCACAATGATTACAACTCCACAAGCAATCATGCAAGTTAATAAACCTTAACAGGTAAAGGGTCTATTAGGATTTAAGCATCTACATACTGTCTGTGACTCTAGGAAGGCCTGGATGTGAATTTCTTCCATGTATCCAGGCACCATTCTGATTTTCTGCACTATGTCCACTTGAAGGAATCCGCCATGGTTCCTCATTTCTGTATCGCCGTGCATCATCACGTTGAGGTGGGAAAGGGTAAGGATGAGTGTAGGAATGCTGAGATTGTGATTGAATATGGCTTGGATACGAAAAATGACTGGACGGTGCTGAAGGCAACCTAACCATAGGTCTTTGGGACAGAGGGGTGCTCGGCTGAAACCGATGGTTCTGTGAAGAAGCTTCAGGATTGAAAAGTACATCGCTGTTCCCAAATTCTAGTTGTCTGGAGGAAGTAAATGATGAAGGCTCCCTGGAGCTGCACACTCCTGCTGGTGAAAAACTGGAGGACTGCTGCACAAAATATTCGGGTTTTCCAGCGCCCTCAACAAGACCTCCACGTGAAGAATTTCCAGGCCCCTGGACAATTTGATCACCCTGCACATGATGTCCAGGGGGTTTAAACAAAAATGATAAAAGATGCATATGTATAGTGAGGAATCATGAGTAAAATGAAACATAACAAATCAAAGAACTCACGGTGAAAATACTAGAGCGGTCTTGCTGCATAGATCCTGGGTATGTTTGATGCGATAAAGGATATGTTGGGGGAGGAAATCCTGGTTGAAATGGTATCTGATGATGGCTAGCTATGGAGAGTTGAGTTGTTAATGATTGTGAAGGCGGTGGAGGTGGAGGCGGCGGTGAAGGTGGAGGTGAAAGTGGTGGTGGAGGAGGCTGAGACGGAGGTGGTGGAAGAGGTGGGAACAGCGCTGCGGGAGGCGGTGGTGGCAGAGATGATGGCGGGAGAGGAGGGGATGGAGGTGGGGGAGAAGGTGGTAGAGGAGGGAGAGGGGGAGGTGATTCCTGAGGTAGCGGAGGAGAATCCTCTGGAAGAGGATTGAACTCGGTTGATTTTTCTGCAACAGGTTCCATAACATCCAGTGATTGCTCCTTTGTCTTATTCTCACAGAAAGAGGAAGGTGCTACATCTTTCCGCTGGCCTGATACATCTTCCATTTCAAGTTCATGATCGACATCCTCCAAAACTCGATGGCATTTATCACTCGAGGTATCATGTATTTCCAGGTCGTCTAAAGCACTGACACGTTCCCCCGCAGATGTGCTTTTTTCTTTTTGTGATGTTGGAAGATCGTCATCTTCTTCATCATCTTCAAAATTATGAGATGAAAAAAACCCTGGCAGCTGAAACGTTGCATTGCTGCAGAAAAAACGACAAACAAGTTAATAAACCCTCTACAGAATGGCAACAGACCTTGCCTGTTATTTTTTCATCAGCAACATATATAATCCGGAGAGTACACTACTAAGCAAGACAATCGTTTAGCATACCTGCCATACTCATCAACAAGCATCCCTTCCATTTCCCTGATAGGATCATCTACAGCACGCTCAGATCTAGAAGGACGTCGCAGGGAAAACCCACCAGTTGCATCATCACCAGAAGCTCTAATATCATCAATATAACGACGCAGAAGAGATTCAGGGAAAACTTTCCTTTCAAGCCACAACTTCAGGACCTAAAAAAACAAAGAGGTCACTGACTCCAGCCTACAAAACTGTAAGGATAACATAGAAACAAGCAAATAGTTTAAATACCTTCAGACATTTACGACGGTTATCACTAGCACCAGTCCCTGGAGGAGCAGCGGCACCTAAAAGACGTGGCAAAGCAGCTTGCACAGTAGGAACGTAAGAAGCACCAGCAATACCTACAAAATTCACAAGCACTGGAAATTATTTAATCTTTAATGATAATAAATATATTAGGTGTTCTCTTTGTATACAGTAAAAAACAATACAACAATGCTTGTGAATTTTTTACTTCCCTGAAATGCTAATAAATACGGTATTATTAGCATTTCAGGGAAGGAAGTGAAAATTTGAGAACAGGTATTGCATCTATCCAAGAGGAAAGCTCACCTTTTTGGCTGTGCGAATGCTGGGTGATAGAGTCGACGAGAAAGAACAAGTCCACTTTACGATGGAAGTGAGATTCACTTTCCAACTTTCGTATGAGAAGTTCCACCACCTAGATAAAAACACAAACAAATTTCCAATTAAAGCAACTATTGTCTGAACAATATTACGCACCAAATGCTGTAAATAATTTTGAGAAAGCAATTTACGTAGCAAGCTAAACATCCAAGAAGTAAAGCCAGAATAAGTGCAATTCTAAATTGATTTGATATGTGCAGCCTAACAATAAGTTTGTCGAAGCCTTAAGAAAAAACATAATGAAAAACCAACCAACCATCTTACCTCACTAGCAAGCCCATACTTGGCACAATCAATTGCTAGGCGAGTTGCACGTCCAATACTTTCCCTGGTTCTTGATAAGGTCTCTAACATGCCTTCAAAAGCATCCCGAGAAATAGCAGCCTCAGTGCTACAACTAAGTGAACCTCCAACTGACTTATGCCCTGAACTAAGTCTTCTCTCTTCATTATCATCAGTCTCAATCTGATTTCTTGATAAGGACTGATGCCCATGATTTGACGGAGAAGAACCTTGTTGATGATGACCTTGAACAACTAACGGCATTGAGATGGCAGCAGAAGCTGAAGCATTCTGAACCATAAATGGGCTATGGCTCCTCCCCTGTGTATCACTGATGCTCAAGAAACTAGGGTTCAAATTCCCAAAAATTGAATTTTGTGTATGTGCAAGTTTTCTTTTTGCCTGCGCAGCAGCAATTAGATCCTTCATAGATGCAGCCGAATCTGGGGTCTTTGCACTGGTAAATGTAGCACTCCCCTTTTCTCTATTGAGGTCAAGCCTGCAAGAAAAGAATAATTATAAGCAGTAGGCGACATACACACAAAAAGATGACAGATAGAATGTGACATACATAGCAGCAGACAAGTCCTCAGACATGTCTCTTGAACCAGAGTCATTCAAACGTGATGCAGCTTTTGAAACCACTGTTAGCCTCTCTCCAACTGAAGCTGATTTGTGTCTCTGATTTGCTGGCTGAGACTGAGAAGAGCTTATTTTGTCAGATCCCGCAACCGCCTCCTTACAAGAATCACTTTGAGGCTTCTTTGCCATCACAACACCAGAAACTTTCACCGATGATTTTACAACTTTATGCTGTCCTGCAACGTGCTTGTTAGTTAAAACCAGCTGAGGGGACATCTTCGGAGATTGCAAGATCTGTTTGACATCCTTTGGCGGCAATTCATTAATGGGTTTTACCACAGGTAAGCTATTAGTAGAATTCTCCGCATTGCTTGGTAATACACGTGATGCATCCTCACAATGTTTACGCAGAGGGAACTTTCTTACTTCAGTACTCTCTGTAGATCCAGCAGATATCTTAGCTTTTGTAGAAGTACTGTGACACACATTAGCCCTTTTAGGACCATCAGTCAAAACAGATGCTGCTTGGGGAACAATGGCTGGTTTTCCATGTAATGGGGTTTTTGGATCTTCATCATCATCTTCGTCGTAGATACAAACAGCCCTCCGTTTTTTCAGCGACTGTGCAGCTGGAGCCTTAACATTACGAACAGGAGAGGAACGGTCTTTCTGTTCCAGATGACCTTTCCCAGATTTATCACGAGACCCAGAAAAAGAAGGAGAGGTAGCATGCTCCATTGTCTGTCTCTGGCGCTTTGTATATGCAACTGCTTCTTTATCATATTGAAAATTTCCACCGCGAGCACCTAATCCTAAAACAATTTCACGCTTAATATCTGATACAGTCCCAGTAGAATCAGATCCATCATCAATTTCACACTTTACTTTATTGTCTGCACTTTCACATCGCGGCTTTTTAGCAGCACGTGAGCTTTCATCTACTCTTGGTGCAAGCTTACCTTGTTCACTTTCAAGCCTCCTTTTCTTTCCGGAAACCCCAACCTTGATGCCAGGTGAATTTTCATGCTTATCAGCAGACACTTTGGAGCTGGTTTTCTCTGTCAACAGACCTTTCGATTTTTTGGAATCAGAGTTACCACTGGCAGTTCGACCACCAGGCACATGTGAGTTATTGCTTTTGTCTCGATGAACTGTATCTTCACCTTTTCTATCAGAGCCACCTGCTTCCTTCTTAATTCTCTTACCGTTAGCCAGCTTCTTTTGGCCATTACCAAAATGTTCATTGCAAGCACTACCGTCAGTTCCTTTATCAAAATCTTCTTTCTTTATTTTAGGGTCAAATGAACTATGCTCCAGTGACTCGCTAACAGGGGATGTGGTTTTGACCTTTGATTCCAGAAATGAAGATGAATCTAGCTTCCTTATCTCAGCCTTTCTCTCCTCACCATTATTCTCATCTAATTTGGGGAAGCAAGGATCCACCCTAAAATTAAAGTTATCAGTTCTCTCAGACTCAATGACAATATGATCTGTTCCATCCACTATCTCAGCCTTTGTCAAACCAGGTTCAGTAGCATCCAGAGAATCCTCATCGCCCAAAGCATTTGACTTGTGATTCTGCAACCCTTCAAATGCAGTGCAGATTTGCTCTACAGCTTGTGCAAAGTACTTGACAGTTTTACCTTGACATCTTGCTAATAGTTTGCTCTTTGCCTCACTAGTGAAGGCTTGGATATCAGGTGGCGCAACAAAAGCTCTGCAGTAAAGGAAGATAACTTTGTCAATGATCAGTTTGTAAAAGACAAAATCAACTCCAAAGATATTGTCAGCCAAAAAGAAAAACACTTGGTAACATGTTGAAACACCTGATAACCGAGGTCTACTACTTAATTCCTAGCAACATGATATACTGACTAAAGTTCATATACCTTTCTGGATGAGAAGGTACCAGAATCAAAGAATAAAAGAGAATAGCTTACATTTCCTCTGTTCCAAAGAACTGAACAAAGTACTTCTTTGGGTCTGGCGCACGATCCCAATCTTCAGGCCGGCTGATCTGAAACTCAAAACCAAATTACTTCACAAGAGAGACTAACTAAAGAGAATTGTATTAGAGAGATTCGGAAGCTCATTATTTATCGAGATGAATAACATGTGTGTTTCATAATTCAACCATGGAATCTGACCGAGTAACTAGATAGATGAGTTAACTGACTTTCAAACCAACTTAATCATGAAGCCTAGTATCTCAACAAAAAGAAACAGAACACACTAGAGCTCAATTCGACGAAGTTAATGTGTATTCTAGAATTCGTAACGATAAAAACAGAAGACCCAACAAGTTAAAGATGATGACTATGGACTTAAGGACTATATGAGAATTCAATTAGAGAAGAAGCAAAAAAAACAAGAATCTGTGTAAGAAAAATTAAAACCCAATAGAGGAATCATAATGATAACGCACCTTGGCAGGCCAAGCAGGGAAGCCTTTGACTTTGGCGAGAACCAGATCACCGAGAACCAACTGCCCTTTGGCTTTGGCCTTGCTCGCTCCTCTTTTACGCCCAGGAGCCATAGGCGAGACCTCTATAAACCCTAATTTTGAACGCGAAATTGGAACACCCAACAGAATTACGTATTCCAATCCAACCCAGACACCCAATTAGAAGAATTCTCCGATTCCTCCTATCCGAAGATTATTCCACCGGAAGAAGCTCGCTGATTAAGGTAGTAGCGGAGACAGCTACGGATCACGAAACGAGAAACAGCGACGTAGCCGAGAGAAAGAGAGAGCGAGATTGATCCAGACAGAGAGAGATGAGGCGGTCGCGAGAGAGAGACGATGGGGTTAGGGCTGAAAGAAGGTGAAAACTTTCCAAGGAGTTTTTGTGAGAAGTTTGGTTTACTGTTGTCGGCGTTTTTTCCCCTTTCAATTTCCTTTTTCACCAAGGAGAGATCGAAATCGAAAAAGGTTTTTCCTTATTTTCCAATTTACCTTATTTTGTAGTTTAATCTCACTACTCCTAAGTCTCAACCAAATATATTATTAAGTCATTGGGTCATTTATGTCCTCTTTTCTTGTTTACACTTTCCTACACGTTTCCATTTATACTTTTAAAAAAAAGGAAAAAAAAATCATGTTTTCCATTTTTACACATTATAGAACCAACAAAATCATATAAACATGTAAACCATAGGATAAATTAACAATTCTGCTAGTATTTAAAAAACTTTTATTAGAGTGAGATTGTCCAAATATAATTCAGAGTAACAGAAGCAAACACTAGCAATTGAAGGCTCAGCTCAACACGACAAGACAACACCGTACAAGAATTTTCATAAAGATCTTAAGATTCTGTCCCTAATTCAAAGAGCATAATCAAAGACCAGTGTTAACACAAGAATATGATGTGTTCTAACTTCTTCTATATAAAAAGAGGCAAATCAGAATAGATGTGGCTTTGACTTGATGAGGTAAGCAAAAACATGAAACCGAAGAACATCGATCAAGAGCATAAGGAAACAGCAAACCCCATCTTCTAACATAAACTAACCAACTAGAACTGGGGTTTCTGAAACTAGACAATAATCTCATCATTTTAGACTTTCTAGTTAGTATAAAATGATGCATAAATCAAAGATTTGCAATGCATCAAACTGCACATAAAATTAAGACCCAAAGCCAAGCGTTAATCCAATATTCATTTTACTGAATCAGATATGAGACTGTAAACACTAAACATGCGAGGAAAAGATTTCAGAAATATAGTCATGATTGATTTATGAATGAATAAAAACAGTTTGAGAGATCATGCCCTCAGAGCATAACTTCATCCATAGAAAAAAGTAATCTAACAGGATCAAAGCAAAACTGGTAAGAGGAAAAGAAGAAAATTTATTACTTTGATTACCAGTTACTTCCTAACTTGAACTCTTATCTTTGCTTTCATTTCCAACTGCATCTTTCACCAACTCCAACGGTCTTTCATCAATCACTTCATCGATTATTCCAAACGCCTTAGCCTCTTCAGGAGTCATGAAATGATCCCTATCCATGTTATTCGCAACCACGTCAAGAGGTTGACCCGTGTGTTTGACATACAATTCATTTAACGCATCCCACACACGAACAATCTGTTTTGTATGAATCGTTATATCTTTAGCCTGTCCACTATATCCTCCTGAAGGCTGATGAATCATAACAGTTGCATTTGGAAGTGACCGCCTTTGCCCCTTGGCACCCGCTGCCAACAGAAGAGAAGCCATTGATGCAGCCTGACCCAAACAAATTGTGCTAATAGGAGAACGAATGTACTGCATAGTATCATAAATTGCAAGACCTGTATCAAAGACAAAGATTAAAGATGCGTCACAGACTCACAACAAACAATTTGAGACTCAGAAAGTGTTAACTCGTCACAAACCAGACACTCTTGAGACTGTGGACATTAAAACTAGTAGCAGGAATCAAGTTACAAATCCACAGAAGAACAAGTATCAACGAACAGTATCAAAGTTTCAACTATATCAAGTAATTGACAAAGCAGTGGCATATAGCGATCTGATTCCGAATCACACTAGTACGAATTTTGACGAAGCTAAAGATAGAAAATGGAAAGCGGAAGCGTACCGGCGGTGACATGGCCGCCAGGGGAATTGAGATACATATGGATCGGCTTCGAAGGATTCTCAGACTCGAGGTAAAGAAGCTGAGCGACGACGACGTGAGATGTGTCGTCATTAATGGGACCGTTGATGCAGATAATACGCTCCTTGAGCAAACGAGAGAAGATGTCGTAAGCTCTCTCTCCTCGCGATGAGTGCTCAATAACCATCGGAATCAGACTGTAGCTTCTTCTACCAGTGGCGATGCTTGTCGCCATCGACGATGGGGTTGATGATAGCATCTTGGCGCCGGAAACGAGACCCCTCATCATCGGAATCTAGGGTTGTTCTCGGAAGAGTGAAATTGCTCGAGAAATGAAAACTCGTCTTGAGCTTAGGGATTTCAGATTTATTAAAGAGTTACTCTCTTTTTTATTCTTTTTTTAATTGTTTATTGGAGTGGAAAATTAGTTAGACAACAAAATTTTGTTTTTTGTATTTTTTGATTATTTTGCAAACTACTTAACCAATAAATACTTTGAAACTTTGAATACAGTATTCTGATATTCGATTATTCATCTAACGTACAAATTAAATTCAACAAAACCTTAATGCCTAATTTTGACTCTCAATGTCACAACCTATTTTGCCTTATTGTTTTGAATGAATGAAATGCAGCAATACACTTTTTACTTTCTATTTACTCCTCAATCTATTATAAAAGCCATTGACTTCTTGCTTTTGGATTACAAAAACCAAAAGTGGACAGTCGATAACGAGACCGACGGAACCTAAGTACCTAACTAACCTTAGTCCACAGCCTTTTTGTTTCTCCGACCAGTTAATGGCTTAGGCAATCCGTCAAAAATAGAACTAGCCATGGCTACTTGTGTGAGTAACTCAGGTTTCAGGGTCCACTTTGAGGTTGGCCATAGCGATGAACCGTTGCTGTTACAGTTTGGTTCTTGTAGACTAGATGCGCTAACAGATTTCCTCACGCTTGAGAAGCTGTCTCCCACAGGAGCATCCATCAAATTGATTGGTATGGAATTGAGATGTCTGGTTTCTGCTGATAAGTTAGCTCTGCTTGATGCTTTGGATCTCAGTGCTAAATTTTTTCCAGCTATTGCAGAAAACGCGCCACTGCTGCTTCTGTTCTCTTCCTTCAACAGCAATTCTGGAGCTCGTGAACTAAAATCGGCTTCAGATTTTTGGCGTCTTCTCATTGGCTTATCAGTAGAGTTCACTTCTCCTCCTCCTGCTTTTGAAGGGTTGGGTGATTGGTTAACCTCGGCGATAACTGCATCTACCAAGCTTCTTGATTTTCTGTGGTGGGATAAGGGAGTACTGGTGGCGGGGAAGGGAGTGAGATACTGATCATTGTCTTGGAGTTGAGAAGCTTCGTTCTTGTAGACTGCCATCCCAAAACCTTCAGAAGCTCTTCTGTTTTTTGGTTTCAGTCCATAATAACCTTGCAAGGAGTTCATGGCTGGAGAAATCTTCTTTTCTGAATGGTTCAACCTCAAAGACTGGAAGGAGTCAAATACGTCCTGGTGGTTGCCATTGCTAGCTGAGGATGAAGCTTGCTCGGACCAATCCTCTCTGCAAAAAGATTTCATATGTCAGTCATGGGGATAGGATCACTTTGATATGTGGATGCCCTTTAATGCAAATCAGTATACTACCATCATGATCATTCAAGGCTCTACTTAACTGTCTCAATTCTCGACATCTTTACTCGTCCCCTTACCTACGTCCTCATTCTTATATCAATGTGAAAAAAATTCTAGGACGTAGGTTGTATGCACTAACCAAGAAACTTAAGGTTCATAGCCCATTAGGCACAAACTATTGCGCATAGAAACTTTCGAGTTTTGGCTGTGCAGGAAACCAGAATTTGAAACGTCAAAACTGCTCTTTTACAAGGACCTGTTGTACCCACTTGGTTTTCTATCATGTCTCCCTTAAGCATTTTCCAGCATAAACAACTCTCACTAAGCATTTTCCATCTTATGTAAACTTCTTTCTATAACCTGGTCTATGTTTCTTTGAATGAACTTGGGAAATGCACAGTAGCACAACTCAAGTAACATATGAATAAATCCATCACTGAAGATAAAAATCAAAGTAACAGACTACAGCCTTGTCATCTAAGAAGAGAGGATAAAGAGGCTTAAAAGTACCCATGATTTAGAGAGCCATTAGATAAGCATGGGGAAGGAGGATGTCTTCCAGGTAATGGTATTCGGAGAGACTCAAGAGCAAACATCTGAAGATCAGTTACAAGCCCATTCAGCTTCGTGATATCTGCAACCTGAAATAGCACTTTCTAAGAACACAAGGAAAAAAAACTAATCCAGCATCCAAAGCATATACACTCATATATTATAATACATACCTCAACGCCATACTTAATGGCAATGCCGGCGAGAGTATCGAACTTGGAGACCCGGTGTTCGATATAACCAGCGCATGTAGAAGCCGAAGACGGTGGAGACGAGGTTGGTGGCGTGATACGAAGGATTTTCGAAACAGAACATGATCTTGAAGGACTCCTTTCATGGAAACCTTGAGATCGATCTACGAATCCATAACCACGGAATTTTCTATTGCTAAATTCGAAACTCCCATTGAAACCAGAAATTCGCCTTCCTCGTTCCGTCAACATTGTTGGAACTAACCTATTTCTGAAACTAGATCTGATCAAAAATTCTCGGATTCCGGTAAAATAGAAGAGGAAAAGGGGAAAAAGCGAAAACGAGAAACGAGGGAGAGACGTTGAGAGATTGAACAAGAGAGGTGAAAACTCGTGGAGTGAAATGGAAGGAAATTTTCTCGTAGATTCAATGTGAACTTTTTCTCGCCGGATTTACCGGGAAAAAAACGAACGAGAGATCTCTTCTCCGGTTCTCCCTCTCGTCGCCACCGGAAAACGACACACTATTATATATTTTTCTTTTTTCGAAGAATAGAATTAATTATTATTAATGTTCAAAACAAAAACCGCGTTACAGCTTATCCATAACGAAAGCAAAAAAGAAAAATGATCAGATGACAAAAAAGAAAAGAAAAAAAAGTTATTCAAAAATAAAATAAAAATAATATTAGCAAACTAAACCAGTTTAAGTTTCATTAGGTTCAATTAGGTTCAACTGCGGATAAAGTGCAGTGCAGTTCAAATAATAACAAAAACATATATATGCAAAAACATTCGTTACTATTTGAACCGCACCGCATTGTTCGGTTCAGTCACCGTTCCACGGACAACAACCCACCGCATACCAAATTTATTTATATGTAGTAATTGACAATTTTTAAATAGTAAATAAAAAGCGGTCTAATCCACAAACGGATTTATCAATATATGTTTCTCTTATGAATTGACAATAAAGTGAGTAATAAAATCTCTGGCGAAGATTTCTTGTCATCTTTCTTGGTTGCCTACACAATGAAATTTCTTGGCTGAAAATAGGTTATAAACATACATAGATGAGATCAAATCCAACTCCAACTAACAGTGAGAAACAAAGCTTTTCAGAAGAAACACAAAATTATATATATTTTGTGAAGGGAATGTATACAATAGTGTAATGTAGTATTAAAACGCAGTTAAAGGCTTTACAGAGAAGGATTGAAACATAACCATTTCAATTTAACCTCTTTTTTATTTTTAAATTCTTCAGCCAACATATCGGAGCAAGACTCCATCGTTGCCAAGCACAAATCCTTTCTTGTCATCCACAAATCTGCAACAAAAAACAGACAGGAATTGAGAACTGATTAGTTTGTTCGTTTATGCTAAAGTATTTGAGATTTGAGATGAGATGAGATGGGTGGGAACAATGATGGTTCCCAATGATGGTATTGAAGGAGTGTGTTTTGATGTTTGAGTTAGAGACTTACTTGACTGCGTATAGGTTAGCTGCGATATTATCAGCAGCTTTGTCACGGTTCCATGATTTGCCTCCATTTCTTGTTCTCAGTAGTATGCCACTGCCTCCTGCTGCCCATGCTTCTTCCTGCAATACCCAAAAAAAAAAAAAAATGGTGTAAAGATCGGAGCAGATTCAGAGTTTTGAGTGATCATCGTGGAAACTCATTTACCTCTGAGCGATATCCAACATCTAGAATGCCAAAGCCACGGCTTTGTACTGGAACTTCTTCAAACTCCTCTGTAATCTGAGCAATTATAACAGAGGAGATCAAAATCAGATGCAGTTGGAAGTTGAAACATTGGAAGAGAATTTAAATCACAAGGAAACAGTTTTTTTATTTTATTTTCCTTGTTATTAGTCCAGGGAATAGCAGATAACAAAAGAAAATTGTGTTTCTTAGTTCATGGCTAGATTTGGTTTCATCCTCTAAGTGGCAAAAGAACCCAGAAACTCGCAAGTAAATACCAAAACGAGAAGAAAAGGAAATTTTCAGAGAATAAAACTGCAAGAAGTGAGGAGAGTCTTGCTGCTGTACTTACCCCAGTACCTTTGCTAAGATAAAGTCCTCCACCACGAACAAGAAGCCAAAGACCACCATCAGCTCTCCATCCCATGTTCTGAATTCTTCTAGCAACAGCTCTATTGTGTGGTTGCCAGTAAGGCTGCAATATACCAATACTATGGTGAATGACAGTCTAAAGAGCACGCAAACCACACACAAGAACAAAGAGAGGGATTGGTAGTCCCTTGTAAGACACATAATACCGTTTACTTAGACAAAGTACTTTTTAATCAAAATCAAAATCAGCAATAAGACTGAGCCTAAGCAAGTGCTAAAACTTCACCTAGCTATGTCATAAAAAGGACTAAGAGTTCAAAAGCAAACCACAAGTATAAATGTATTTCTTCATAGCCTTAATTGAGTCTCACCTGCCCAGGCTCCCATGTCAGAAAGAAGTTACCACGGCTCGAAACAGCGACATATCTTCCATCAGGTGAACGATTAACAGCACTGAAAGTTCCCGTGTAGTAACTAGCACCACTGATTCCACTGGATACTGTTCTGCAAGACCATAGGAAATACTGAATTAAGGTCTACTCTTTGATCTCTATTGAATCTGGATGGAAAAGACAATGCCAATTCCCTAGTATAAACCAAAGAGAGGGTAACGAACCTGTTCAAGGTAGCTGAAACAGTTTCCTGAATAGCAGCTTTCCAGTTATATCCCCTGTTTGAAGTAACATAAATAGCACCTTCATCAGTAACCATCTCTGCACTCTTATCTTCTGTCGCTTTTATAAACACCTACAACAACATTTGTAACAAACACATTCTCATAAACAAAAACAACAACAATAGAAATCTCTGAAAACACCAGAAGAAACAAGATATAATACCATATCTCCAGGAAGCTGAGAACTTAGAGGAATCCTATCCCAATTCTCTCCAGCATCAGCAGTGTACAATAAAATCGCAGGTTTGCCAATAATCCATCCTTCTTTGCCTTTAAAGCTAATCGAATTGAATCTATAATTGAAATCTTCTTCTTCAGCTGAAGGAATCGAACGTGGATTCCAAGTGCTTCCACCATCTTTAGTCTCTAACAAAGTCTGTCTCGTTCCAAGTAAAAACCCTAATTGACATTTCAAGCAAGAATCAGTAAGTAAAACAATTTCGAACTTAAGAACGGAAAATTAAAGAAGAAGAAGAAGGAGTAATTACCTCGGCTAGGTTCGTCGGGGACGAAAGCAATGTCGAGAAGAACAACACCGGGATCGATTGGGAGAAACACTCTTTCCCATTCGGATAACTGTTCATCAGCTCTCGCTGGTCCAACAATGGAAGAAAGCGAGAGTGATACAGCTGCCGATTGGTACAGAAGCTCCCGCCGACTGAAAGATAAGGATGAAGAGGACGATGATGGTGATGGAGATGGAGGAGGAGAAGATGAGGCTTTAGGGATTAGGCGATGAGAAATGCGTTGAGAGAGGAATCGAGGAGAAACAGAGGGCTTGAAGAGAAGATAACCGTCGCAGAGTTGCAGAGACGCCATTGATGTGTGTAAATGTTCTTCGATCTCTCTCACTCTCTTCTCTTTCTCTCTCCCGCCTCGAGAATACATATCCTTTTGCTGTGGTTATCTAACGTCTACGTAGTGTACACGTGTCGTTTTATTATTGGTGTAATTGTTTCTAACAATCATATTTTAATTTACCTTTACTTCCAAGTTTTGAGTATATAAACTCAAATGTAATTATTTTCACGTTGATAGGGTTTTCTCTCTCTTCTCTCTCCTCATCTTTCAGAGAGTTTCAGCTTTTTTGGCCAGCAATGACTGGCTTTATCAGCAGTGTTTGGTCGGCTTCTACTCCGGCATCGCTGGCTTCCTTAGAAGCGTTGGCTGGCTCAGCTTCCGGCATCGACCGGCTACTTTTAGCGGTGGTGGCTGGCTTATCTCCCGAGAGCAAGATACCCTCTTTCTTGTTTCGTCGGGCTTTTCTCCGGCGTCTTTAGCCGGTTTTTTCTCCGGTTTTTTGACCGGATTTAGATTTGATTTGTTTTTTTTTTATCTTCTGCTTGTAGTTCAAAGATTGATGAACCCTAAGAGTTAAAAAGATGTTGATTGAAGAAGAAGAGGAAGAAAAAGAAAAAGAAGAAGAAGAAGATTTGCACTTCGTGGAGTCAAATTCTCGTCCAAGCTACAACTGAAATTTCGCCATTAATCTTTTGAGCGACGAGTGAGCTATGCCAATTAAACAAGTTTTCCGGTGTTTCGGCCGGAATTGAAGCTTCTGACGGCGACTCCCTTCTCTTCCAGTTCCTATGTGTCCTTCAAAATGTTTCCCACTGACACGTGTTTTCTATGCGGCGCACAACAATCATTTGTTCTCTTCCTTCAGTTTAGGGTTTATTCATTTGGGCTTTTGGGCTGTTTTTTTTTTTTTTCTTTGGGCTTGTTTATTTTAGTCTTTGTGAATTATTGGCCTGTTACTTTTGGCTCTATAATATCAATAAAACACACTTGTGACAAAAAAAAAAAAACTCAAATGTAATCATCTAAATTTACTAAAATATTTTCCTCCTTGATTTTCTTCCTTTCTCCCTGGTCATTCTCAAATTTTTAACTACTCAATCCTTTTGAGTCATACTTTCATCTTCATCATTTTCACTGTGATGAATCCATGTGACATTTTTTCCATTATCATACATAATCCAAAAGTCTCTCCTTTGCTAACATCTTTTTCTTTTAGCATTATATGCATCACTAAGAAAAGATAAGAAATAAAAGATTGAACGCTAAAGGTTCAGACATTCATCTTTGTCCGTAATTCATCTTGAATCGAGAAAGTAATAAGATGATTAAAATTAATCATTACAAAATTTGCACAATTCATAGTCTAGTAAATCTAAGTATGTCTACAAAGCTCTTATGAGTAGGAAGAACAAATCATACGAAGCAAGACTTGATATGACTCCAATGAACAGATTAAAAATCCAGAAAAATAGTTTGAAATAATTTACTTATTTATGATATGAAAAGGTTGCCAACTTAGTTTTAAATTATGAAAAGGAAATTCACAAAGGAATACAGTAAAACTTCTATAAATTAATAATGTCGGGAACGTGAAATTTTATTAATTTATAGAGATATTAATTTGTTGAATTATTAATTTATAGAGAGATTTGGTTAATTTGTAATTTTTTTTAACTTTCCTATATGAAAAGAAGTTTTATTTGTCATAACCAACATCTTTTTAGATACAAATACAAGTAAAAGAACATATTCTCTTTTTTTAAAAAAAGCACAACTTTTTTTTATACAGTAAACATATTAAAAATGAATATTTGATCAAAACTTAATATTATTTAAGAAAAACAAACAATACTAGAATCATATTTCACTAACTTTTCTTACATATACATAATATATTCTGATAAATTTATAAATTTATTAATTTATGATATTGATGAGACCATATGCTTACATATGATTGGCAAGTCTCTCTATCACAACGGTGATCAGCTTCTCCGGAAAAAAAAATTATTCCTACAAGCATTGATGTAGACAAACCAAAAATAGCTATGGATGGTGTCTGGAGCTTCAAATCCACCAAGCTTTAGACTCCCCTGGTTTGTCTAGGGTGAGAGTCTTGTCCCTAGGTGAAGAAAGAATCCTTAGCGATACCTATATTTCGGAGACATACAACTTTTTGAATCATTTCCAAAATGAATTGAATGTTGATGATAATAACCTAATGAACGATGCAGAAGAAACAGTGGAAGCTCAAATGTTGGTTGTTAAGAAGAAAAATTCAAAGAAGAAGTAGATAAACAACAAGAAACAATTGATGTCATCTAGAAAAAGAAAAGTGTCAGAAAAAACTTGATAAGCCAAAGCTTTTTTGGTTTGTACTCGTTAGCTGATATTGTGATGGTCTCTGAAGATTTTGCCTAGTTTGGCTCATTTCAAATTTGATTTGAGATATTGATATTTGATAGGGTGAATACCCAGTCTACTCAATGCTTAAAATGATGATAGATTGATAGCGGCTTAAAATAAAAAATTTCTTTACTTAAATATACAAAAGTGAAAACACCTAAACGTATTTACAAATGAATTAGCAGAAACTGTTGTAATGTATAGAGGACAAAACCTTTGATGAATTGGGTAATTAATATTTGACTTTTGGTGTTAGTTACGGTCGGAAGATTCGGATGGTTCTATTGACTTGAAGACGACAAAAGGGACATCTAGAGACTGATGTTGAACAATGCCGACACAAGACATGTCCGCATGGTACAATAGTAACTTCCACCTCCTTCGTCTGACATATCTGACACAGCCATTGTGATTTCGCCGTCTCTGCTTCCTTCATGGAAGCCTCTGCTCTCTCCTGCAAGAAAACCAGACATACATGTTTTGCTAATCAACATTATGATCATGGTTGTGTTTTAAGTAAGGAGGATTTAATTGTATATCGAACCTGCTCAAGTAAGAATGCGACTTTAGAGTCTTTGAGTTCTTCTTGAAGTGTTAATGTTCTTTGTAGTAGAGATTGATTCTCCAGTTCCATGTTGATTCCCGCTGCAGAGAGCATCTCGTGCACTGCCTCAACCAATTCTTTCGCTGTGACTCGACCAAGCTGCATTTCATTCACAGGCTGCAGGTGACAAAGAACAAATCCAATCAATCTTCCCCAGAGCACGATTCAAGATCAAAACTATCTCAAGATGATAAAACATTTTGGGGAAGAACAGTATGCATTTGTCTCTTAGAATCACATAGATTATAGATAATACAAATATTGGGGCGTGATTAAATCCAACGATTCACGAGAAATGTAACAAACCTGGCTAGAACTTGTTTTGTTAGTTCTGGAACTTTCTGAAATTTCTTGAGATTTTTTATCAGATACTGCGGGGAGCACCTCCGGCAAAGTCGAGGGACCTTCATTTTCGATTGAAGTGCCTCGGAAGGAGAAAACCTGAGATGAAAGTAATAAACCAGTCTCTCCAGGTGTCATTTCAACCTTTAATCTGTAAAGGGCTTGGCCAGCAGAAGGTCTAACATCTTCTGGGACTCTTCCATATCTTAGCTTGTCTCCTTGTTTGATTTTCCAAGCAACGATCTCCCCTTTGTAGAATGGTCTCAGAGGGTGAAGCTGTACTTGTACAGCATCTTGTGGCATTATCTCTTGGCCAACAGAACTATCAGCTGTGCCGGTGTTAGTAAGAGAATAAGAGCATAGTCTCAGGTAAGCGGTAATTTCAGTTTCAGATCCTTCAGGACATGAAAATAATGATCCTATAGGCAGGGAAGTTGGAAAGCCTAAAACCTCGCTCACCACTGTTGCCATGACATCCAGGAAAGAAATGTATCCCGGCGGTTCAGAAACTAGGATAGACGTTCTGTGACGATTGATAAAATACATTGTTCGATGATGCGATTCATTCTCCCATTCAGGAATCATGGATTCCTTAGCCACGAAGGTAACGTCTACGGAATTTGGCAGGAGAAGAAATCGAGTATATATATTTCTGACAAAACCAATTTTCTCTGCCGCAGATTGTAGAGAATGTTGCATAACCTCAAAAGATAAGTCATCCACGGTGGTGGCCTGACGGCTCACCGTCCATAAAGCAGCTTGAAACGTCTCGCTCTGCAACTTCCTTCTGACAGCCTTGAGTGATATTGACCCTATGTTGTCTAAGGTTTCAATATGTTCAGCGTTTTCAAGTTCCTAGGTAAAGAAGCAATGATTTTGAGATTGTTTCACACATAACAAATATAACAAAAAGAAAGACATGATCAGAAGAAACTGATGCCATGCATACCTCAATGACAACATCAGAAAGCTTTCTCACACCCAAATCTAGACAGATCCTCTCCGGAAGAAGCGGATGAACAAGTCTTAACCTTGCAGTGTCTATGTATCTCACATAGCGTGACCCAAAGGAATCAACATACACACAAGATAGTGCATGAACAAGCCTGCAGCCATCGTCTGGGACAATCACATCTGATTTGATAGTATTTATTTCAGGTGGCTTTGTCGTATTTATTTCATCGCAAAGAAAATGAAGAATTTCCATCACAGCGCGAAGCTCATTCGGGTTCAAACGCCGATAACCACATAGTTTTTGTAATTTGGAGAGGATATCCTTTGCAGCAGCAACTGAAAGCACATCGTTAAGTCCCAAATCTTTAAGGATATTCAGAAACGGTAGATAGAGACTAGGAAGTTCAAATGCAAAAGGTGATAGGTTGATTGGTAGGCGAACAAAAAGGGAGCTTGCTCCCACCAAGCGTGTCCCATTTGCAGCTGGTAAAAAGGCTACCTTTTGCAACTCCAAAATATCTGGACGATAGAAATTACAAAGCCGGGTAAAATATACCATCAGAGATTTCAAAATAATAATAGAAAACTCATACTGCAGTCATATTATCATAAATATCTAAATGTTTCTATGTATCAGAAAACATAAATACAATTTTTCCTAATTCTGGTATTTCACGATGAAATACATTGTTGTTGTCCAGAGCAATCCATTATTGCGGCTTGCAAGGCTGGACCACAAACAATGGAGAACTAATTTTTTACTATTACTACTGCATTTGTTCACACCACATATTGGTTAAAACTTCAAAGGTTCTTTGTTCGTTCCAGATATTTTGTGATTAAAATTTAGATCGTCTGCCAGATAAGGAATTTACAGCTGCAAAAGCTAGAATGTCGATTACACTTTTCTATTGAGTAATTTAAATTGAGTGTTAAGTAGTATACATACCTGAAGTAGTGAGGGAGTCCCAAACAATTTCCAGGTACTTCAAAACTTCACAAGAAGTAACATCAATGGTCATCACATTTGGATCATTGGGCCAGTGAGCAAGAGTGTCTTCACCACCATTCCGTCCAATTACCTGGGTTTATATGATCAGTCCTCTTTCTTCACATGTCCATGACAAGAGCGCACAAATAATCAAAGAGAGAAGAAGAGTGATCTTACCTGTAAGTGTTTAAGAACAGTCGAGAAAATTGGAGGACTTTTTAGGCGTAATGCTGTCCACGAAAATCCAGGTGGAATGAATCTCTGAGTTGAAAGAATAGGGACAGAGCTCCAAGCAAGGGGCCAGTCTCGTAAAAGAACAGCTTCGCTGTAACGTGTAAGGACTCTTTTGCCACCTTTTCTCCCACCAAGACTTGGGAACCCTGATTCAGCAGGTACACAAGCAATCTGACCAAGAGTGTTGCAGAATGCAGTGCTGTAAAAACCAGCAAAGTTTAAAAGTATTGCTTCAATTACAGATCCTGCTAATGTTGATAACTCAACAGAAATATCCTTCTCAGAATGTACAAGATCCGTTTCAAAATCATCTTCTTCGGAAGATCTATTACGCTCGTTACCCAGAAATTCCACCCTTTTGGCACATTCAAGTATGACATCGGCTTCTGCTGCAGTTCGAAGGCCAGCTTTCCGTAGAATGCGAAGCCAGCCTTCTGATGAAAATCTTTCTCCAGGAAATCGTTTTCTTTCACCAAAAAAGACAGACACTAGTAATGTATCAGAAGGATCAAACAAGTCCTTCGATTTAGATAGCTCAGAGGAAAATTCATCAGAATTTCTGACAAATTTCGCCTCTCTAAGAGCTTCAATCACATCAGAATCAACCTCTAAATCCAGCCAGTTTCCATATACATAAATTAGTATGTCTTCTCGTTCAGATTGAGATCTACTTTCAAACTCAGCTAACCCAAACCTTACTAAAGTCTGATGATTATGTAACACAGTGACCCCAAGGGCTTGGAGAAAGTGACATTCAACTGAATCTGGTAAATAGCAAAAGCAACATTCATCATATGGTTTAAGGAAGGAATCTCCAGAGATTATACACAAACCGTGCCTTTGCAAATGCGTATAAGACCCAGTGACAGTCTTAAATATAGGAAGTGAACTTAGTACTTCTAGTTCATATGCTTGATAACTTGAACCACTAGAAGAGAAATCATTAGCCAAAAGGGTGAACAGCTCATCACGGCCAAATGTTGGGAAGGAAGCAATATCAGCAATGTAGCCAGCTCGTTTGCCTTCAGCAAGCTTGGAGGCAATAGCTTGGCCAAGTGACACGCTTGGTGAAGGCAGACACTTGCATCTCTCAGCACAATCAATATATGCAGTATCACAAACTGGTATATTGCACTGGTTCAGCAGTAAAATCAGCCAAGGATGCTTGCTTTGTGCTAGATCGAATCCTGAAACATAGCGCTGTGTTAACTCAGATAAGGGACCGCCACTTACTGATGTTGTAGATATATCACTGTCTGTCTGATGCATATCAGTACCACTTCTAGAAACTGGCTGCAAAGCTGGTGGTGGAAAAAAGATTAAGTGTCTCTCCCTTACACGGCATAAAATTGGTCTGCCAAGGAAGGCAGGAATAAGAGGCCAGTCCGAAAAGAGGGAGAGCTCATCTGCTGATCCATTAAAATTCTTCCAAAATAGCTGTATCCATTCAGGCGAGGGACCACTATCATCACTAGAACTTGATGTACTCTCCCATGAAAACCATGGCACAGAATTTGATTCTGAGATATAACTAACCCAGTGGTCATGAAAAAGATATTTCATATTACTAGCCAGTAAAGGAAGAGACCAGCTCCTCAACTTCAAAAATGCTTGAACAGAAGACTTCAAAAATATATCAGCCAAGCTCGATCTCTCAAACACTTTTGGATGGATAAATCGTGCAGACACAGGCAACATCAGTGCCTGTTGCTCCTTGTTGCCCAACCATAGCTCAGAAATACCCAAGCGTGCTAAATGATTTGTTGCAGTCGGGCATGGTAATCCTTTAAGTTCATTAACTGCAGATAGAAACCTCGGGTCAGCATTACTATATCTATTATTACTAATTCTTTGACCAATCGAATCTCCAGTACGACCAATATCTTCAACAACAACTCTACCAAAATCAAACAAAGCCTTTCCCAGGCTTGTCATCATTTCAAATGCATCACTAGAGCCAGCCTGAGCTTGCGTAGACATCGACGATGAAGTAGAAGTACTGTTTCCTTCATCCATGTTAGCCTCTTCGGGGTTAAGTGCTTCAATAAATTGAATATCTGATAGACAATATTCAAGAACATCAATAAAAGTATCAACAGATCGAAGATCGATAGATGCAGATGACTTCCTAAGAAGAACGCGAACCATCTTTGGTTTGACTTCTCGAACTGGAATCCCTACTGCCTGGACTTCAGCCAACAATTCCCAGGGCACGGAAAACACAGGGTAATGCTCCTTCACAAAGCTGCAAACTGTAAGAGGAAGCAAATTAACAGCAACCTCACTACCGGGCTGTGTCAGAAACATACCCTCTTCAGCCTTGACCAAACTTCCTGAGTAAAGCTGCCACAGAGGAAGGTCAGCGACACGAGCGTAAAATGGCCTTATAACTTGCTCAACCAAGCATTCCCACTCTGGTTTGAGCACTTCTGCTTCTATAGCATCGTCATGTTGATTAGATCGTGGCCAGAAGGAATACAACTGATGACCGTAGGCTTTAAGAGAAAGGGCCAGCTGACGTGCTGTACTTGACTCAGTTGAAGAGCTTGAATGTTCTCGACTTAGCCTTTCCATCTCCACCACTATTTCAATGTAAGAATCACGTACACATGACATTAACTCTTTGTTCCATGCATCAATCAATATATCTCCAGCATCAAGCTGTGGCTCTGACATAGCTCTCTCATTTTTATTTTTGAAAAGAAAACGACCACAATTATTCCGAATGAGGAAGCATCCAAGGATGGTGACAGGTAGATTCACACTACCAGACAAAGGTAAAGGAGACATTATGGGGCTGGCTGCATGAACATCAACAGGACGTCCATTTCGAGATACATGTGCAGCAACTCCAGCAACAGGTGTCAAATTGTACGCTAGATACTTCCTGCAAAGTAATATTTCAACAACAAAATAGAGACATGAGGACCTCTAGGACACTCATCACATCTACTAGGTTTGAGTAAATGAAATTCTTTTATCTTCATCAATAAAACAAAATAATTTAGTTTCTGTTTACTCGTATGAACAGTGACATGCCAATTCTTTAGTTATCAAGTATGAAAAGTGACATACTTGCACAAAACTGAATGTATTTTCTGCCCCTGGTTTTGATCAGAATTGGTAACATCTTAAATTTAAAAGATAGATTAAAAATCTGAAAGAAACTATTGGTATCGCTTTATTCTCTGACATGGCTTTCGAGGTGATATGAACATCAAAGCATATAGGTTACTGCCAGGATCTTTTATGTTAAGTAAATAGTAAGTAACTTTGTACCTGCCACGAGCCATGTTTTGTGATTGTCCAGAGCCCTTGCTGAGAACTACAAGCCATCGATCTAGAAGTTTGTTTTCCCCTATATGTAGGTTAACCTCTATTATTCGTGATTTAACACCAGAGTTTGAGCTACCAAAAATCCTCGAAAGTTTAGACGTTTTCAAGTTTTTCTCCGCGAAGGGATTTCTCATGATAGCTGATGCTGAATCAATATGCAGCGTGTAATCTTGATGTGGTTGTGCATTTCCTTGCTCCCATGTGGAAAATGAAACCTGAAATTGACAAATAATATTTTCCACGTTTTTGGGTTTGATTCATAGAATAGACATCAAGTTATTAAAACAAAACACAACATGATAAAACATGAATCATTTTAGAACATACAGAGGTGATTTACTATGACATATGTATAGAGTTCCATACAATCAAGGACAAAAGTCAAACCTCACTCATTCATCAAATTTGAACTTCAACTTACAATAATCCAAAATATCAAAATCTATATGCTTCTGTGCCAACAGATGGAAAAATGCCAAACACATTTTAGTGCTTCTGCAAATTAAAACAAAATACCTAGCAAAATATCCAATCAATGAAAACGGCCTCAGAACAATCTAATTAGTTAAATAAATCTATACTTAACAGTTTACCAACAGTATGATACACTGTGTTCAAGCCCAGATTTTTTCAGTTTCTAAGTTGTATTATGTATTACAGTTCTGAATTTAAACGAGTTTTACTGCCATAAAAAAGAATTCAATGACGTCCACAGTAGTGTAGATATAGATTATAATACCTGTGAAACTGACTTCAAGAAAATAAGGATTCTCGAGGCATTCTCCAGAAATTGGTCAGATATTTGCTTCACTCTATCTAACCCCGCCTCAAATCCATCTTTCAAGATTTCAGTTGATAAAGGCATCCGGATAATGGTGGAATCTGTCAATGACCATGCCTTATCTTGACCAATTAGCATGGGATTGAATTGATCACTGAATCGCTCAACCAAATTTGTACCTAAAGGAACAGTAGGAAATATTAGAAGGTAAACTTATAGAAGAAACACGTCAACTGAATAGTAATATTTGTTGAGTTACATAACGGTAAGAAAAATGTAAATAAAGCTAAAATATGATTCTCCCTGATATGACCAATGAACCAAAAAAAATCAGTTTACGAGGTTGTTTATTCCCATCAGGACCAGTTACTGAATAAATATGAGTCAACTGAATATCATACAGTTTTAGCATGGGGAAGACAGGTAGGAAAGCAATACCAGAAGTTCATACCTATCAAGGAGAACATCTTTCCAGCAGGAGCCTGAGTCGTGGATGCAGAAAGGGTCGCTCCTTGGGGATCGAACATGTAAAAGTAGCCACCAGAAACAATAGACAGAAGATCACACATGAAGTAACAGCTAAGAAGGCCCAACCCATAGTTGAGAGTTTCACCCTTAATTCTCCACTGTGAAAGAAGCTGAAGACTACAAATCTCCTCTCTGGTCAATGTAACCCCTTCTAAAATGGCAACTATAGCTGGTCCTTGAAATTCACCTGAAAAAGAAGAGTACGTTAATAAGAGGATCAAGGTATACATCCCTACAAATCTACAAATCAAAACACTCAGCACATATTCAAAACTAAGCAACAAAGAAGCCAGTATCCAGTAGAAGCTCAAAATATCTTTTCTGGTAGTGAAAATTTAATCCACCTTAGATATCTCCGCCATTCTCCAAAATTTTAAAGAGAAAGCTTAGGTAAAAACCAAAAATAACAAAATATTTAAAGAATATAATAGAGTCAATTGAAAGGCTAGTAATAAGCTCAAAACATTGACTACCTAAATTATGCTGCAGCAAGGTCTTGCGAGGGTGCTCCCTCTTGTCAAAGATGATATGCAGCTTTTTAACCTTGCAGCAATCAGCTAACTCAAGAAGATCGAACAACAAGAAATCTTTGCTGGCATATAGTGATAGAAGCTCCTTCAACTTTGTGAAATCCATACAAGGAAGATCCTGGGTAATATCATTATCCACTAAGGAGATACAACGAAGAGACTGTATCCCCAATCTATTAGCCATGTCACTGTTGATGCTAGGATGTACAAACCTTTTCCCAGAGAGAGAACTGCTGTCTACCCATGGTGCATCATTATAAACAAGATCCTCTAACGGGACCAAAAATCCTGCAGAATCGGGAACTAGCACTGAATTGTTATCACTATCTGATGACACCTCGGAAAAACAGTCTGCAACGGCTTCAAGAACACAAAGGACAAAATTTATCTGCTCATCTGTTAACTGTGATCCTTTTATATCATTCTGCAAATGCTGCAGAGTGTTCATATAATCTGCTGCATCAAAACTAAGTCTCACACCCAATTCTAGAAGCAATTCTTTAAAGTCTGATAATTCTGAAGGGACAACATATAGATAAGGGGTAAACTTCACCGGAGAATCAAAAGAAAGAACATCAGCAGAGACAAAATCATCACCAAGCCACACCCAAGGAACACCACTTAGTGCTGATTTAAGGGCAAGAAAGTCATTTTCCCTAGAAAGTTCTTGCAGTCTGGTATAAAGTAGAGGAATTTGGCTTTGTAACATGCTCTCAAATTCAGGATTTACTGAGGAACGAGACTTCTGTTCTTTATAAGATTTTGATATCTCGATTAGTTGTCTGCACAGGATATCAATAGTTAAACAGTCCATCCACCCAAGTTTCTGATGTAGATACGATGACTGGCACTCGCCATCCAGTAAGTGCATTGTGGCAGACACCAAAAACATCTGAGACTTGGGCCTTACTCTATCTGGAGATGCTACCAAGTTACTAGATTCAAGCCATGGAATTCCTTCTATTGGTGGATCAAGACAAATAGGACACCATGGGATAGACCTCAGCTGACACCAAAACTCATCCTCTGATTGTTGAGTGAGCAAGCTCCCAAGATAGCTAGTCTCCGTTTCATATTCAGGATAGGTTTCTCCATCAAACGAGTCTTCGCTTGTAATGGACATTATATTTTGGGACTCATCATGGTTCGCTTCACCTGTCTTGGATGATAGTTTGATAGAAAGAGTTTTGATATGGAATAATAATCTTCTTCCATATCTCGATGCTTCTAAATCTCCCAAGTCATGTAACATTGACACACTTCTAGCAGCATCCAGATAGGTAGAACAATCCAGAGTTGTTCTAAGTCCAAGACCAACCAAAGCATCCAGGATCTTAGAATCTGAGAATTTCTCAGAAGGAAAGTAGACTTCTTTGTGAAGAAGCTCCTGTAGCGCAGGAACACGAGGATCATAAAGCCTGAAAATAGGACAAAAATATGAAGACAACTATAGAGATATACAGGTTCTCTATAAAGTGTGTAAATGCCAACAAAGATAGCTAATATCAGGTTGCTGTATTAAGCGTGTAAATGCAAACAAAAATAGCTAATATCAAGTTGCAGCTGTAGCTTAGTCTTTGATTTAACATATTTAACGTATCAGAATAGGAAAATGGTAATAAGATAGACAAACCTGGAAGGTTGTTGCCATAATCCATTCGCTGCAAGAACAAAAGGGGTTGTAGATATTGCACACTGAAGCGAAACATCAGCGACGACCAGATCATTTAGATCATGCAAAATGGCCAACAGAGCTTCTTGCTGCGAAAGGAACTCCGACATGCGATTAAGTACACAAGCTTTGTAGAATTCCATTTTTGAGGGCTCTTTTATTTGTAAGTATCTTTTGAAGATAGTTCTCTCCCTCTCTGAGTCCAAGCGTACAAAATCATCATCCAACAGATCCTCCCTGATGCCATCAGGTTTGAGCCACTTAACTGGACAGTTCAAACTAACAAGTTTTCTACTTCTGTATGACTCAAATATGGGGAGGTGTTTGATGGTTTCAAAGTGGACCTCATTCATATGTCCACCAGAGAACCACTTTGACTGAAGAATAAAATTCCGAAGCTCATGCAATTCTCCTTCTGAAACATTAAGGAAAATCCCTTTTATGTTTTCGTGCCCACCAGAAATCGCAAGAAGTGCATTCAATATGCCTGTTGCTGTTGGTGGCTGAACAAATGTTTCCAACTGAGGGTGCTCTACTGGAAGCTCACGATTTAAGAACCGGCATCCACATTTCAGTAATAATGAAGACATGTTCTCGCTCCAGCCATCATCTCGAATAACATTTGAATTTAAAATAAGTTGCATGAGACAGCCATCTTCAACGGGTAATATGGGCCACTTAGAAAATACTGAGAGGTCATCACAAGATAACTTAAGATAGCTCCACAGTACCCTTATCCATTCTACTGTCGGATGTCCTCGTTGGCCAGGTGTCCAAAGTATCTTTTCTGAGAGATGCCAATCTGCTGGCAGTAGCTTAAAAAAAAGCTTCTCAAGCAAATTGCAAGAGAGGAGACATATGCATGATTCTCCGCTTTGAGCTACAGCCAATAGCTTACTATAAACTCCTTCCGGCACTTCGCGGTCCACGAGTTGGTGAGGAAGTGAATCCTTCAAAAGTTCATACCCAATCTCTTCAGCGAAAAAGATTCTCTCAGCAGTACCATTCTTGTTAAAGGTTGTAAATGAACCATCAGCAAGAGGTAGCAGGGGTAGACCGTAAAGAAGATCCGCCAGAAAAGGAACTTTTAAATCAAGAAGACAGTATTCTAATGCCAAGGCCAAGCCATTTCTATCCCTAAACTCACGTTTTCGCCGAGTCAACAGAGTCCTTAATAGTTGGGGTGTCATTAAATGCAAGGATGAACAAGCCTCTCCAAATCTTTCCGCAACTGTCTTTGAGATATTAATTACAGGGAGACCAGCGTCTGCAAGGACATCAACTAGCTCATCCGCCTTAGGAAAGCTGAAATCAGGGTAAATTGCTTGCTTAGTTGAAATCCATTGGCCCCCTCTTGCTTTGGTATATAAGACACGAAGACCGTTATTTGCAATAAAACTGTAGAGCTTCCGAACCAAGGATGCCCAAGGTTCTGTTCCTAGAGTTACTGGCCAGACAGAGAAGAACAAATCACATGGACCAAGTTCAGATGCAATTTTTTCAAGCAAATGACCATAGGCTGGTACGACAACTTCCTCAATCAAGTAAAGATTCCAATCCGAGCGTACTTTTCCATCCCCTGCCATGTCGTTACCAAACCAAAGATCCCTCCTGTTGGATGACAACTCAAAATATGCATTGATATGCGCAGGGAGGCCTGTAGTTATAGGTAGAGGCAGAAAGCAGAATGCACGCCCCCCAAAATTTCTTCTATTCTGAATTGAAATAGTGGATGGCCCAAATATATTAGAAATGCTAGCAGCCAGATCCTCCACATTTTCATTCTTGACAGAATTTATATGCACGGCAACACTAGCCCATGGTATTAACTTATGGGACATTTCTGGAAGGTTCAAGTTCTTTTTACTTACCCCGGCATTCAGACATTCTCCTGTTATCCATCCATGTAAAATACAGCCAGATGAATCTTGCTCGGTCACCACAATCTTCTGGCATTTATATGGCAGATCTTTAACTACAGTGTTGCTTAGTTTTTTTAGCAACTGATCTTTATTCATTCCAGCAAAAATATTTTCGTCAAGAAGACTAAACACTTGACTAGATGGCTTTGGTTCAGTATCTTGTCCAACATTGTGATCTTTGCAAACACGATGCAGTAACTGCATTTCATGACCAGCCCCTTCCTTAGTAAAAATCGATACTGTTTTCACATTCCGCAGAAAAATTAAAGCTTCTGAAACTACACCAGAAAAGGAAGTGAAGAGGGATAACACATCTTCAGGAGCATATGTTTCTTTCTTTATGTGGCTTCTAGGAGCAACACTGGCGTTTCTAAGAGGAAATCGAAAGAGTGTACCAGGAAATGTATGCTCCAAGTCACAACCAAAATGCAAGAATGGTGCAAATTGATCAGGAAACTGGTCCAATATATATCTTCCAGCAAATTTAATCCGCAACCCTGGGTGAGTTGGAGAAATACCAGGCAAATGATTGGCATGAGGATCAAACATAACAATGTTTTCTCCAGAAACAAACCCGGGGATGTCTGTGAAATGATAAACACAGTTAAATCCCAGCCCAAATCTTCCTATTGCAAAAGGTTTTTCAAGTTTGCTTGCTTGACCAATGCGTGAGATTGCATACATATCTTGTTGAGTAAAAACCGAGTTGTTGAAACAATACAGAGCAGGGCCTTGCCAATCTGCCATTTCAGGAGATAGGAGTGAAGACGTCCCATAATGAGTCTTATCCAAAAGGAATGTCACCTCAGAAGCTCCTGCATCTTCCGCATTTTGAACCAGCTCAAAAAGAATCCCAGGCCCATCAGCATACATTTCTAGTATGTGTTTAAGTCTGGTGGTCAACGCCTCATGCTGTCCAAAGGCCTCAGCAGCCCCGGATAAACTAAAATTCATTGAATCAGCACTTTCCGCCAGCAAGACTCTACGAAGAGAGCGAACACCAAGCTTCTCCGCTACCTCATTAGATATGTTACCGTGGACAAACTTTTGCATTGTTCTTTTCGCATTCAATAGCATTGTAGACTCTGCACTAAACGAGCTGTTAAGATTGTCTGATGCAGTCAACCATGGCGCATCATTATAGACCAAGTCACTTGAAGGGAAGAGTCGACCAGAAACATCAGGTAAATAGATTGTTACTTTGTCAAGAAATTGCGCTTCAGCCAACTGCTGCGCAATCAGCACAGCTGCCCTGATTTCTTGAGGATCAAGAGGTGAAGTACCTTTCCTTACAGCTATTCTACATAAAACATCAGCATAATCAGATGGAGTTAAAAATTCTCGAACACCAAGCTCCACAAATAGTCCCCTAAAAACAGCTAAGTCGGTAGGTATGACTCGAATGTAGGGAACAAGTTGAAGAGGCCCATCGAGAACAACCTCACTCAAAGTTGCAAATCCATCACCTACCCAGATCCAGCGACTACCTTCAAGTACAGCCTTAACAATGTCCATCTCATCTGAACCTAGTAATCTTGCAAGAATTGAGTATATCTTTGGCATTGCCAAAGCTAGTTCCTGCCGAAGAACCTGATCAATAAGAATTTCATTGTTCTTTCCAAGTTCAAGCAACTGAGCTGCAATTGCACTTCCTCCTGGATGTGATAACCACCCCAAGTTATATGCAAGAGCTGTAGAAGAACATTCACCATCCAGTATTCTCATGGATGCAGATACAAGCCACATATCTGTTTTTGGACGTACAAGCTTCGGAGGAGCAACAGTAGATGTCACAACTGGCCATGGTAAAGTTTGAAATGGAGCAGAGACTAAAACGGGGCACCAGCAAATCATTTTAAGTTCACTCCAGAACTTAACAAGGTTACACGTCAGATTTCGTGGTCTGAAAGCCGTCGCAGCTCTTGAAAATATCCTGTTTATAGCTCCATCATCCTCACTCGACTGATCAGGCAGCCACTTCACAGCATTGACTTCTAAAAATGAAAAAAGCACTTTACCTCGTGAATGTGCCTTTTCCAGATCCTTGTGCATCAATCGCTCCACCAATCGTGCACTCTCCAATATTGTCTCAGGAGAAACAGTTGTTTTAAGGCCCAAACCTTGAAGCATGTCCAAGATAGCAGATCCCTGGAATCCGCTAGCAGGGAAACAATCTGAATCTTCCAACAAAGCATATAACTCTTCATTACGAGGATCGTGTAAAACAGATGGGCGCTTAAGAGGACCATTTACAGTTGGAACAAACTCTAGGTTCTGCAATTCTTCCCTCAAGAGTCTATCCTCCAGACACAGTTGTGGAAGATCCTGCAGAATAGAAATCATCACCTGATCACGAATCTCAGGTTGCAAAACTTCAATTCTGTTGAAAACATTCTGTCTGTAGAAGTTACTTTTCCTCATTCTCTCAATGCCATAGTACCTTGACAAAACATCTTCTTCGCTGCCTTGGCAACACAGAATAAACTCACATCCTAGAAGACAGGCAGGCACATCTAATGGAGGTAAATGCTTAGGAGGATTAACAAGATCAGAATACTTGGATTCTTGAGCACTGGTTTCTCCATAAATACGATGAATGGGCAAAATCTTGCAGATTCTGAGGTATAGGTCACCAATCTGATGTCCTATGTGCCATTTTGGATCCAAAAGAAAACTACGAAGTTCGTCCTTCTCTTGAGCATTCAAATCATAAATTAAATTTTGAACCCCATCCAAATCTGATGAAGCAGCATCAAAAATGGACTCCAAGACACCTGTGTAACTTGCATCCGAAACAAAGGAGGACAAGTCTGAATGTTCAACTTTAATATTGTTGTTTAATATTTTGCCACCAATTTTCTCTAAGACATTTCTGACTGCAGCGGGAAGCTTCTCCGCGTTAATCAATTTTGATTGCGGAGAGGCTATGTACAAATAGCCAGACGTGGATGGCAAGATTGGCCAATCACAGAATAATGATAGGCTCTGACACCGTTTGTCAAGATACTGCCAGAAGAGAACAAACCATGATGATGATGGATGGTCTCGGTTGGATTCTGGATGCCAGGAAATCTTGCTTCTGTGTTTCCATTCAGCAGGTACAAGCCTAGGAAATAACTGAAGCAAGTTGTGGATACTGAAAATTGCAACATTTGCTGTTCGTGACTCTGCAATGGCAAAAAGCCTGGTATATAATGGTGGAGGAATATTCTTATCAATTACTCTGTCATAAACTTTCTGTAAAAGCATATGCTCCAATTCGTCACAAATAAAATAGGAGACACTTCCTGTACGTCCAGAAAAGAAGCCAAAGTCACCATTTGCTAATGGAAGCAGTTTCAGGTTGCTGGCTTGTGTGCAAACACTATCATCAGTCAGATCATCCAGGCAATATTCCAACAATACTAGCTTCAAAGATTTCTTCAAAGCTGAAAGCGTTTTGCATTCTTTGAGAAAGTTGCGCACTCTATCTGGCGTAACCACTTTTGGAAGTAAAAATGAAGGGTGTTTCAAAAGCATATCAAAAACTAGTCTTGGGAGGCACACGATAGGCATTTCAAGCTGCAATAAGGCATCACCAAGATCTTTGCTCCCTGAGAATTCCTCATCATGAAGATAAGCATCAGCAGGAGACACCCATTTCCCCCCATCAAGATCCGAAAACAGTACAGGAGCATTGCAGATATTTTTGTAAATTTGCTCAACTAATATGCTCCATGGTGCTTCAAAAGATCCACTTGGCCATAAGGAGAAGTAAGAATCTCTGGAATCAAGCACTTCTCTCAAACAAAGTAGCAATCGTGCAAAAGAGGGAGCTACCACATCTTCCAGGAGAAGCCTATTCCAGGCTGAACGAACTTTCCCACTCCTGTCCATGTCTTCTCCATACCAAATTCCGCGACGATTTGATGACACCTCAAAGTATCCGTTGACTTGTACTGTCAATCCAGTTCGTACAGGCAAGGGAAGAAAGCAGAAAGCATGCCCAAGCTTTAGGATATTATTCTGTCAAAACCATATGAAAACAGAGTGAATGCAAGCTCCAATCGAAAAGCAGTGACAAATGACTTCCTTTCGCGGCACAGAGTAATAACATGATAATTGAAAAGAATGCAAATATATGGATTACCAGTAAGCATGAAGATGGAGGATATTACGATAACACAGATAAATAAATGTATGTTTAGTAATGCAAGAATGTACACAAAGTTCCAACATGAGCAAAAATCTAAACAATTTTTAACAGGTTAATACATGTTATCTGGATGATAGGCAAACACACACAATGACGAAGGTGCGACATGGGAAAAAATATTACTGCAGATAGCAAAAAGGCACAATCAATATTGCACAGTACCTCTGATGAATCGTCTGATATGCATGCTGCTACTGAAGCCCACGGTAGCAAGTGAATATCATATTCTTTGGATGCAGTGGCAGCAAACAAACCAATTTTGCTGGACGCTGATGCCATTGTCTGAACTATGTAAAACCTGTCTGTTCTCCGTTTAGTTTGGTTTCCCTTTTCAGACTCACTCAAGAACTCCAGAGTAAATGCATCCATCTCCCTGTCTCCAGAAATAGATGTCTTCGACAATCTAAGAACTGCCTGGCGATGCCACACAGTATCATTATTTGGTGAGCTGACCGAACATGAGTAAAGCTTTTTGGGTTCTGAATCTCCATCATCCCATGTGTACATCTCAATAGATAATACACATTTAAGAAATAGCAACGAGAAAACACCTTCCTCGAAAAGTTGATCAAACATCAAAGAAATGTCATCTTCAAAGTAGGCTTGCCTTGAAAGCCTACTAGAAGCTGCTTGCTCTGTATTCCTCAAAGGGAAACGGAATAAAGTACCATTAAAAGGACTTCTCATATCACATCCAAAGGCACAATAAGGAAGAAACTGATCCTTATACTGAGACAGAGCTGAAGAACCAACATAATCAATTCTCTTCCCTGGGTTTGCTGCAGAAATATTTGGAAGATAAGCACCTTGAGGATCAAACAATACCACGTATTTTCCACTCACAAAAGAAGGTATATCAGTCAAATGGTATACCGAATTGAAGCCAACCCTATAATACCAAAGTCAGAACATTTTTATCAGAAAACAAATATGTAACACACTGAGATTGACTCAACCACGTACTTCTTAAGAAGTATACTGCTATCTTCATAAGCAAGAAACAACGGGAAAAAAAGTGACAGTAAGGAATCAAAATTATACCCAAATCGACCAGTCTTCCAAGCTTGACCATGTTTGCCACTTCCACCAATTCTGGAGATACTAACGAAATCCTCTTCAGTGAAAACAGCATCATTGTAAGCCAATAGAGAAGGACCTTGCCACTGAGCCAAAGAGTCCGAAAGCAAAGAACCCGACCCGTGAACCCGCCGGTCAAGACAGAGACGGACTTTAGTAGCTCCGGCGTCATCAGCGTTCTGTATAAGCTCCTTAAGCACAGTGGTTCCTTCCGGATAGTTCAATAAAACCTCCCGAATTCGTCGGGTCAAATCAACCTTCTGCCCAAAATCTTCGAGAAGAAGTGAATCCATCTTCGAATTAAACGTTATCTCTGTTGCTGCAGAAAGATGATCAAACCCCCATGAATATATAAAGAAGATGAGATTACGATCATGAAGAATCTGGGTCGCACCGACTCACGAGTCAAGGTTGAAGAAGATCGACTCTAGAAGAAGTGGTGCCTCAAGGGAAGCTTTTTAGTTTTTACTTTGAAAGGAAATGGCAGAATTAAAACTTTTATTAAAGCCGATTGTTACAAATGTGAAAAAAAAACAATATTCGACATTTTTACTTGGGCCTCTAATTCAAGGCCTATTAAGAATATTGAAAATAAAGAGATAAGTTCAGATGATGTATTTATTAAAATTTATACATATTTGTCCACTTCTAATTACACTATACTAAAGTTGTAGTTAATCCAAAACACAGAAAATTTACCGAGCTAATGTAAATATAAATATATTTTGATAATGTTAAATCACATATTAAAAATTAATTAATTAGAGATAAAGTTAGACATATATCATATTAATCATTTCATTTAGAGTAAAACTTATAATTACAATAAAATTTAACATATTTTTGTTATTTTTTAAAAATAAATTTTTAAATTTGAACTTATTAAAATTTATTTACTTTTTGGTGAACAATATAAGCATTTATTAGATTTATATATAAATAATTTTTTTAACCGCCTTTCTAAAAACCCTATAAACGATAATTAATTTAATTGTACAGACATTAAGTTGCTCTTGTAGCTCGCTACATGGGGTTTAGGCATTAGGGTCTAAAATATGAAACAAATACCTGATCTATGAATGCATAATAACTTTTAAATGTTAGTTAAGAGAAGAAAATCTGAGCTATTTATTTATACATACAAAAATATTGTAAAAAAGAATTAAATAAAAAAACTGGCAGACTAAAACCATGTTACAAAAAGGCTTAACCATATTATTTATGCAAAATTTAGCGGACCAAAAACAGGTTAGAGTTAATTCAGAACTGAGCTAATTTAGAATCAGGTCGAGTTGGCCTTAAAAGTTAAAACCCTTTTGAACATCCTTAACTATTCCATAATCAATTTGCTATTATACTATGTCAATTATTCTTTCTACAAGGAGAGCGATCTAGAAGAAATCCACATTATCCATGTAATGGGTTTTACATCTAATAATGATTATTTGAAGTACATTTGGTTATTGAATATTTCTTTGAAATAGTCCATACTTTTAGTGCACAAGATATAATCTGTGATATCGCATAATTCGACGAAGCATTTACATTTTAATACATTTGAAGGCTATACGAGGTTCTGTCGTATGGCTAACGTATATCAGATTTTAGAATACATGTGATCCTTTAATAAATATGCATATTTTGTAACCCTCTTTTATTTATTTTTTATTTATGCTCTATTACTTTCCACTTAAGATGGGTTTTTTTTTTGGGTAAACTTTCTACTTAAGAAGAATAAAGTAGAAAACAAAAACTAAACAAAAGAAAGTAAAAAACGGCTAAAGCCGGCTCTTTAACTAAAGCAAAAGTATAATTACTCATTACTTCATTAGTTGTCTCTCTTTTTTCCTCCACAGCCGTCAATGGTAGGGTGGGATTAAAAGAAATTGACAAACAAAAAAATTGGAGATTACAGTATTATATGCCTCTTTGAGAAGCATTAGGATATACAGTGATGATGTCATTGATATTTATTTGTGGTTGTCTATATTTAATTGGCCCAATTGCAGAAAAATGAGTTTACATTGGGGTTACACTTAAATGCTTAAACCATTGAGCCTTTTAAATTAATTTTGTTAGTTTAGTATATTTTCATTATCACTGCACCACATCTCCAACTTTACTTGTTATTGGTGATCAAGAACATAATTCAAACTATAATAGTAAATAACAGTGTTAAACACTATTTTTTCTTACAAGATCACAATAAAAAAAATAGGAAAGAAAAAGCTTCTCATTGTAGTCAAATTCGTTTATTAACTGCAGAAAGATATAAAGCAATAAAAGACTGAACATGTCTCTTTTTTCAGTTCATAATTTTGTTATTATAATCTTAGTTGTTGTAGGCATCAGCTTTTGTCTCTTTTGCAAATTCTCATGAAGAAATTTCACTTTCTTGTTTAGTAAACATGTTCTTTAAAGAAAAAGAAGAAGAAGACACGTTCCTTGAGTATTGTGCAGTCTAAATCTTAATCGGATCTGTGTGTGCTTTGTGAATGTACAAGAACCTGCTTTTTGTGGGGGAAAAACAATGTTTAAAATATGGAAACAGTTAAGTACTATTTTAAACATTGTTTGTAACTTTTTATTTCCGAATTATGAATTGTTTTTTTATCATCTGAAATATTTTATTTATGAAACTTGTTTTGAAACTAAGGTGAAATACAAATCCCAAATAACGGAAGTTAAGCTGACGGACGAAAGAAAAATCTTCGGAAACTAAAGCCGACGGACGAGAGAAAAGTTTTCGGAAACTAAAGCTGGAGAAAAACGTGAATTTCCCGAAGTCTAAAATCGTATGAAAGAGAAACATAAACAGAAATTTAAAAGCCGAAATCGAAAGAGATCGAAACCAAAACCTAAGCATAGAAACATACAAACTAAAATCCGAAGAAAACACTTGACCCAAGCACCAAAGAAGACCTTTTTTTTTGAAGAAACTGTGAATGCGATTTACCAAAGCTGCGCATAGCCAACCAATAGTAACAACTGCTTCCTCCCATCACAATGAGAGATGATTTCTCGACATCAAGTAACTAAGACTTCATAACCCGACAAGTAGAGCCGAGTTATGAATTGTTGTTACAGTTTTTCCATTAAAACTTAATGAAAATGTAAATAAAGCAGAGGCTCCCCGGGATTTAAATACTAAAAATAGAGTTTGGTATTTGATAGCTAGAAAAGGTAAAGCCTTAAAACTAGGGAAAAGACATACGAGCTCACCAGTAAAAACATTGTACGTCCAACTGATTCTGTCCATCAAATGACATTAATGCCCTTTCAAAGTGTAATTGTTTTTTGTTTTTCTTTTACCTCATTCGATACAAACACAACACATAACCTAATCTCTATTTCGCAAGATAATCGTTAACACTTGATTAAAAGCATTTCTATGGTAATTGATTATAAATGGTATCGACGAATCTTGTAAGTTATACGTATAACATAAGAAGAAATATTTACTTGTATTTTAAGTTTCTTGGTTTTCTAATTTCATTTTGAAATAAAGAAATTAAAACTGATGGACCGGCCGTAGTCAATTTAATAACTAAAGCAATCAGTGAGTGTAAGCCTAAAAATATGTTTTAATTTTGAATAGTTAATAGATTGATCCACATGGAAGAATATAAAATTAAAAATAATGCGTCGTTATAGTCGATACGCGTAACTCATAATAACGTATGGTCCAAATGGTCCATACTTGTTCAGGCTAAATTATTCTTGGATCAAAGAAACTCAATGATGAATTTACACTTTAAAAATCATAATTTAGTGACACTAATGGAGTGGGAACAAAATCAATACTCTTAATCATTATGATTCTACAGGCTCGGTGCCCTCAATTATAACATTAAACATTTGAAATAACAACAAAAGATTACAGATTTAATTAAAACGAAATTTATACATTTACAAAGTCCTCCAGATCCCATATACCAACTTTTAAAAAACCTCTAAACCCCTCCCAAAAAAAAAAAAAACTGATCTAACACGAAATCGATTTAATCGATCACATTCACATCTAATCCGAATTTGCAATAATAGATACGTCGTTTTCGATTTTAAGTATTAGACATCGACTTACTTAACCACTTAACCGACTAATTAAGTAATTAAACCGGAAAATCTTACTAAACCATGAACCTTCCTTTTTTGACGAAGAGGCTTTTGTTGAGTCATCTTCTTCTTCATCGATCATCGTCTTGTTCATCAGATTCTGAGTAGATAGATACTAAGCTCAGGAGCTCCATTACTATCAGGATTCATCATGTAGAAGGCTTCTGAATCACGCGACCCAACAATTCTCTCGAATTTCGCCCTCATATACATTATATCTCCTCCGCCGCCGCCACCACCGCCTATCTCCTCCGTCTCTGGTAAGACTCCGGCGCCCATTGAAACCATCTCAAGAGCTTTCAAAACCTTTTTCTCCTTCTCACCACACTCTCTCCTCGTAGCAAATCCACACTTTTTCCCGTTACAATAAGTTCTCCACATCGGCTCCTCCACCAACCGCCGTGAAACCGCCGCCGTCGTCGTCGTCTTCGTCTTGTCTCCTCCGCCGTGACGTAAAGTTCCGTTTTTTTCTTCTCCTTCTTCTTCCTCTTTCCCCTTATCACACTCCAAAGCGATTCTAACGAGTCCTGAAGCCATTTCTTTGACTAACCCACTAATCGGAGTAGCGAGTTCGATTAAAAACGCCGGTGGAGAATTAGGATCTTTCTGGATAGAGAAATGCACGTGACCACGACGAGACCCGAAAAGTGTACCCACGACCCGTGACCCGAGCCCGGAGTTTTGGTTACCGGGTCGTGCTCTGCTTAGAGTAGCGATAACTGACCGGAGACGAGAAACGGCGAAAGATTGAAGCTTTTTTTTGTGAGTGATTACATTAGAGGAAGATGAAGATGAAGAAGAAGAAGGTTTAGTGTTGTTGTGATGAGGAAGAGGTTTATGAGAAGAAACGTCGTCGTTTTCGTCTGATCCGACTTTTCTTGTCCAGTGGAAACTATTGTGTCTCTTGGAGGCAAAGTCTTTAGCCATTGAAAGAGAAGCTAGAAGCTCTAGAGAGAAAGAGAGAGAGAATGTGGTAATGATCAAAGTTGTTGGTGTGAATTTAACTTGAGGGTTTGGTCTATTTGGTGAATATAACTCTCTTTATCTCACTTCTTCTCTTTGCTTTTGTCTCTCTCTATCTCTTGTCGTTGTGAGTGTGTTGGTGTGAGAGAGAAGATAATACAATTTGACAGAGAATCCGACTGTGATTGGACCCACCATTTTCATCTTTGTAGAGGATTTCGGAAATCAAAATTTTAAAGTAAGAAAAAGAAAAGAGAAAAAACAATAGTTTCTGAATATAAGTGTAGATTTGGCTTTTGCTTTTTAGTTCAATATTTAACCATATTAGAGTAACCCCATCGGTTCAAATAAGTGATATCTTGTCTATATCTTAATTGATAAACTGATTAAATTTAATAAAAACAGTTAAGATTAGCTAAGATTTATATCTTAACTAATATATTTTCTTAAGTTTAAGAATTGGACATGTGCGGTGTATTTATTGGGTACACAAATAAACAAAAGGAAAGAAAAAAAAACCATTAGAACATAAATAATTTAAATTTTTTCCCTTAAGAATTTTTTGCTTCTTAACCATTGGAGCATAAATAAGTTAAGATATTTTTTTAACTTATCTTAACTTTGAAAAAGCAAAATTTTAATTTTAAAAAAGATTAAGATCCAAAATTAAGATGTTTTAACATCTTAACCATTGGGGATGCTCTTAGGTGTTAAGTGATTCAGCTTGGGATTAGTTTTAGACTTTTTAGCTCAATTAGTTGCTTATTCTAGAGATATTTTTGGTTTTTTTAAAACGGATTATGCTCAATTCTTGTTAGACAATTTGAAAATGTAAAATAACTGATTCTATCAAGTAAAGAGGAGAGAAATATTTTTTCTTTCATTTACATCTTTATCTCTTCCATTCCTCTCAACACCACCAATAAAACCTTTTGCCAATATGAATTTAATAAATCTGAGCCAAGGCAAAATATGTATTTAGGAGAAAATATATAAAAAGTATAAATATACAAGAAAAGCTTGGTGCTGAATTTTGTAAATGTTGATTTTTGTTTATTTTAGTTATATGAATGGTTGATTCAGTTGTATTAATATAAAGTTAAGAGAATAAGTGGAGAGGAGGATTGTGTTTTTGTTGAATACTTTGGGAGAAACACGAGAAATGAGACAAAAGAAAGGAATCTGGGGACAAAGTGTGTGTGTTGTTTCATTTTCTATGTGGGGTAATCTACAAAGACCCTCAATTTTGTTTGACTCAAAAACCCTTTTTTTGACTTCAATCTTTTATACAGTAAAAAAAAAGAGTGGAGTGTTTACCAAAATATAGTACATTTATATCAAATCCTTTCTTCTTTATATCAAATCTTTATTGTACATATTATACAATCTCTAATCATATTAAAGATTCGTAGATGATTTCAAACTTATTTTCAAATCAATGGACAGGGAAAAAAAAAGTAAAGATTAAGTATCAAAAGCAACATAGAATATAAACATTTCTAAATTGAAACAAATGCAAGTGAATTGTTGAACCTCTTGTACTCTCTATTTTTCCATCTCACTTTTTGAATTGTATGCGGTTATTAGTTTTTTTTAACCATGTTAAAGCAAATAGTTCTGAGAACTGTTTTTCTAGTTGTTGGCAGTAAAAGTAAGATTTTTTTTTCCAACTTTTCCTGGTAAAAAACGCAAGACAATAATTTGGCACAAGCGGCTTGACGTCACTATCCTTATATTACTGTAACAACACTTACTAATACGAAACTTAAATCGTGCATGTTAGATAATATAGTAATTAGTACACATATTATCCATACAACCACTACAGGTTTCCAACAATCCGTCATTAAAAAAAGTTAAACATACAACAAGACTCGATATCAATTGGTACATGGATACTTAAGTTTATGCTTTATAGATAGGTTCAAGTAATTGTCTAACACTTATAGTATGGTTTATCATGGAAAGATGAATGTATTCAATTATACAACTATTCATTAATAGTCTCGATTCAGTACGAAATATTCTCAAATAAAGATTGGTGTGACGGGCCATTAAGAGGAATACAACATTCGACAGGCTTTGTCTTTGTATATCAAAGAATAAAATCATACTGTTATAATAATACAAAGGAATGTATAATAATGTTACAAATAAATACGTAAGTTATATAGTTAGGATCAATTGACGTCATAAATAGTAAGATATGAAATAGGTCTGTTCTGATTCTCTTATTAGTTGTCGGGTGCAGAGTAAACAGAAACCTGCGAACTGACACGTCACTCCGGTGATGGTCCTGCTAGTACCTTCCCCTTCTTCGACTCTCCCTCACTCCTCTTACCTTTTTTTTTGGGGTCAAAAGTCATCCTACCTTTTACAGTATATACTTTAATTAATGATGTCATAATTCATCAGTTTATGTACATTTTTAGTAAGAAACTAAAATATTAATGAACCATTTGTCTTTTGCTTTGTAAGGAACTATATATTTAATGAACAAATCAGTTATTTAGTACGAACAGATTAAAATTTGAGACTGGGAAAACTAGAGTCTATTAAATAATTTCATCAGTTTATGTTTTTTCTACTAATGACAAAGACAAAACATACAAACCAAGTCAGTTTTCCGGTTATCAATTAACCGAAGTATTTCTTCTAACTGGTTACCGAAAAGAAATTCAATTTGGTTTGGTTTTGGTTCCTTCTTTATTTTCTAAAATCGGTTCGTAATCATTTGCGAAACCCGATCAAATTTTGGTAAAAAACGGTCTAATAATGGTATAATCCGTTCTTTAAGAAACAAATAACTATCTGAGAAACCAATGTCGAACCGAACCGAAATTCGCAGGTTACTGAAGGCAAATTGAAAGTACGCCAATCGGTTCAGCCTAGAGAACCAAAACCTAGCCGAAAACCAAAAATCTATGTTTGGCTCAGTACAGTATTCTCGGTTCGCGTCAGAATCACAGGGCAAATGTTAACAACACTAAACAATGATTGCATTGTGTTTATGGAAAAACAATTACACCAATCACCAAATTTATCCAATCTACAAACATTAAGATTCCTGTAAGTCATCGAATCAGATGCTTTGTGTAGACCTGACCCACCATGCTTAGTCAAGACACAAGTAAACACAAAACAAGGAATGCTTACTAATTACATCTGAATCACAAGTGTTTTTAGATCGTGAAACACTAACTAACATATATCATACTAAGAGCATATAAACAGAGAACATACGCATTTGCAACTTACAAGGGAATGTTAAAAGGATGTTGTTTTTTCTTGCCTAACACTTACCCTTACGGTTTCAGTTAGCTTTGCGGACTTCTCTGGTCAGTTTCTGGATGTTCAGGTTGAGGAACCGAAACACCTCCATTCATTCTTGCACGTGCTTCTGCAAACATACGTTGTTGCTCAGCTGCTGCTTCCTCCTCAGTCATTTGAGCTCCAGGGTTCCATTTCACGCTCCTCTGTGTGTCCTGCTATAGAGTCACAAATGTAGGAAACGGTTAACATTAATCGTTTTTTCGTCTCCTCGTTATCAAGAGTAGGAGAAGAAAGTAGAGAATCATTACCATTGTTTCATACTTATGTTGCTCATACGCAGCATAGACTTCTTCAATGTATTCTCCAAAACCAAGAACCTGTAATGCCTTGAGAACATGCTCAGGAGCAATCGTCCGTTTATCCTCTTTGTTACAAACATCATTAGATTCTGAAGATACAAGATTTATAAACTCTGCAAAAAATGTTTTAAACCACAGTAAGAAAACCAAGAACTCTCACATATATAGATGAACTCAGAGAGAAACTATATGATCTTACCTACACAACATTCAATGAGAAGATCTTGAGCATCTCTTGCAACACGAACATCTGGTGGTAACATCTCCTTTATAATTTTAGTCATCGTAGCTAAAACAATAGAGAACAACAAAACATATTCTTAGCAAGATAATAAAAAAATGAAGTTTATGATGCTCATGAATCCTATAACCTTCAAGCAGAGTTATATATAGCTAGGTTTACAAATCCTCCTATTTAATGATCAATGAGCAATAACACTAACCTTTTGGAAGAGAAGCGTCTTCCTTGGATTTGCCGACTATATCCATTGGATCCATAGTTTAATCTACAGAATTCATCAGGTTAAAGGTGCTTGTACACGAAGATCTGCATAAAGAGCAAATCAAGGGGAGATCGGAAAAAAACGAGAAGATAGAGATAATCGACTCACCGTAACTGAGTCAACACGAACCAAATCGGAAAGTAGACGAGTCGCGGTGAGATCTGGCGCCGGGAAATCGATCGGATTGTACGGAATATAATCGGAGGGATTTTCTCTCTCCTTCGTCTTCTCTAGCAGAGTCGTTTAGGGCAAACGGAAGAAGCAAAGCGCGTGAATCACACTTTCTTTTACAACGCTTAGAGACGGCGCGTGAAGATAACTTTAACTTCCTTATAGCAATTGGATTTTAAAACAAAACTAATGGGCCGAAAAGAGACCCGAACCAGGCCCAGATATCTCCTCCATAATTCTCTGATTCTGCTTCTTCTTCTTCTCTCTGGGACTCGTTCAGAATCTCGAATTGCTGCTGCTCCTCTCGGTCTCGGTGGTGAAGACAATGGGGTCAGACGAGGAAGATTTCGTGTTTCATGGAACGCCAATAGAGCGCGAAGAAGAAATCGCAAGCCGGAAGAAGAAAGCAGTCGCTGGGGCTTCTGGCAATCTTAGAACTCTCCCTGCTTGGAAGCAAGAGGTGAGTTTTTCTTTGATCTTCTAGTTCGTCTATTTAGTTGCAGATGATTAGATAATTTGAGCTTCGAGAGACTCGCTTTGGCCATGAACATGGGAGTTTTTTCGTTGTGCTTGTTTTCGTGATTCTAACGTATTGTAGAGAGCTTAATAGGTTTTATGTCGAGTAAGGTAAGGGATAACTTTGAGGCATTCCCGTTTCAGCTTAATCAGCTTGAAAATTTGTGAGTATCCCGGAATGAAATTAACCTTAAGCAAGAAAATCGAAGTGAATGTCTCTACTGGAGCTGATTTAATACTCAAAATCATGCTAGACAGTTAGATTCTGAGTTTTTGTTATTTGCTGTGTTTGTTTTTGCTTATTAATGTATCTATGGATAGTTATTAGATTGATTATCTGCATTTAGGTGTTTGCCTTGTAGGCATTTTGAAATATGTATTTATGTATGTGGCATCTTCCTTGGTCTCTAATTGCAAACTAATTGAAGCAATCTGTGATGAAAATTTGTGTCCTTACTAATGGATGCATGATATTGCAAGAATTCGTTGTCCAGCTTTCCACTATGAGTTTTTACTGGAAATAAAGTCTATCTGTATATAGTTGTACTATTATGTGGAAAGTTGCTAACATCTCGAGTTTTACCATACTCAGGTGACTGATGAAGAAGGCCGTAGAAGGTTCCATGGAGCATTTACTGGTGGATATTCTGCTGGGTATTACAATACAGTTGGATCAAAAGAGGGTAAAGTTTACATTACCTGATTTTCAAAGGCTTTTTTATCTGTGCTATGCTGTTTACAATCTAAATCGTACTTCAGGCTGGGCTCCACAGTCATTTACATCATCAAGGCAGAACAGAGCTGGAGCGAGAAAGCAAAGTATTTCAGACTTTCTAGATGAAGATGAAAAGGCGGTATGTTTCATCTTTTTCTCCTTGTTAGATCTGTTAAAGCTTTATTTCGAGTTATTTTAAGCTTGTCAAAGTTTGATTACCGCATATTGCATGATTCTTCTGTTACTTTTATCAATGGTAAAATGGAGTGTGGATTTGGGAATTATATTTTGCTCTGTGGAAGATGTGCACCATATTTAACGATGTTACACCATTCTAAATCCTTTTCCATTTTAGGATATGGAGGGCAAATCACTGTCTGCGAGCTCACAATTTGACACATTTGGGTTTACGGCAGCCGAACATTCCCGCAAGCATGCTGAGAAAGAACAGCATGAGAGGTCTGTGTACTTATCTGTAGTCTGTTTTTTATAAGAAGTTGCTATCTATATATTTGTAACATATTGTTTCTGTATCACAGGCCATCAGCCATTCCTGGCCCTGTTCCTGACGAACTTGTTGCTCCAGTTTCAGAGTCAATTGGTTAGTTTCAATAAGCCTCTTTAATATTTTGCAAAAGTTCCTTTTCTTTCGTTTTCTTTATTTTCGAATGCATCAAGTGGAGAAATCCTGATCTCACATTTATGCTTCTTTATATTTTTCAGGGGTCAAACTTTTGCTAAAGATGGGATGGCGGCGTGGTCATTCAATAAAGGAAGTGCGTGCCAGTTCAGGTTTGAACTTGTTTAACATGCACTAATCCATAATCTTCTTTTGTGCACCAAGAAAAGCCGTCAATACTTTTTCTATTTTGGAAATTCACAGCAAGCTCTTTATTTCGTCTCTCTCTCTCTCTCTTTTATACCTTGTTGGTGCAGATGCTCGTAGAGAAGCTAGAAAAGCATTCTTAGCCTTCTATACTGATGAGAATACAAAGGAAACGCCCGACTCGCTTGTTTCTGAGACTGAAGTGGAAACTTCTCTGGGTGAAGATATTAAAATTTCTGAAAGCACTCCTGTGAGTCAATTTTCCTGTTTCTCTTTTCAAACGAGCTATATGTTGTTGATTGTAATCGCTACTGGTGTGATACTTCTATTAGTCATACTTTTCTTGAACTTCTCTTCTACTTTTTATTAACGTCGGACTGTGAATACTGCTTCTAATCTGCTGCTGAGCTTCTTCAGATATTACCCTTAGTTACATTGATTTTGATGATATCCTTTGTTCCCCCTTTATCGATTGCAGGTATATGTTCTGAATCCAAAGCAAGATCTGCATGGATTAGGATATGATCCTTTTAAGCATGCTCCTGAATTTAGAGGTACCTAGTTTGGACTTTTTATGATGTTTCTGCTGACAGGGCATTCTTGGTCATTGACTTGCTTCACATTATTCTGATCTGTAGAAAAGAAAAGATCTCGCATGTCTGCCAATAAGGAGGTTGGTTTCAGAAAACCTTTATCAATGAAGGAAAGTCTTTTTGGACCCAAATGTAAGATTTTGACTCACCATTTTTTCTTTTCTTTCTTGTTAATTTTCTCTTCTTTGCTTAAAGATACTTACATGCATCTATAGCGTATCTCTATGCCAGCTTTTACTTGGCATTCTTGTTGCGTGAAAACTACTTATGGGTTTTGTTAGTTACTAACATGAGTTGAACAATCAGCAGGAAAGATTGCTCCGGGTTTTGGCATTGGAGCACTTGAGGAACTTGATGTTGAGGATGAAGATGTCTATGCTGGTAAGGACAGAAGTGCAATTTCACTAATCATGGTTTCTTTGTTCATATATGCATAAGTGTCTGTTCAGGTTGAACTATTATTTATTCTAAAGATTACAAACCATTGTCCCACAGTCGTTAATTTAAAGCTCCTGTATGTTGTAAAAGTAATTTGCTTTTGTAAAAGAATAATATTGGTTATAGGTGTAAATACTTTCTTGACAATTTGAAGTGCTAGTTTTGGATTTATCAACCTCCTGTTTCTCAGAATATGCTGCAATACCAAAGTGTTTTTCTTTTCTTTCAGGTTACGATTTTGATCAGACTTATGTCATAGAAGACGAACAGCCAGCAAGACAGAGCAATGACAATAGACTGAGGTTAACCTCAAAAGAGCATGACGTTCTGCCAGGTTTTGGAGCTGCTAAGAATTCTGACTACAGTATGGAGAGGTAATGTTTCAATGATTCACAAACATGAGGACATTGTTAAATCAATGTCATCACACAATTGCATGTCTAATAGAGCTCTTACTCTCAGAATTTTCTGATTATGGCTACTTACATTCAGATAGTCTAATTCATATCATTGTGTGTTTTGTATATTATATCAGATTTAATCCTCCGATAATCCCGAAGGATTTTGTGGCCCGGCATAAATTTTCTGGTCCTCTTGAGGCTGAAACTAAGCCAACTGTTTCTGCTCCTCCGGAAGTTCCTCCTCCTGCAGATAATAATCTGAAACTTCTGATCGAGGGGTTTGCAACTTTTGTTTCCCGTTGCGGGAAACTATACGAGGATCTTTCTAGAGAGAAGAACCAATCAAATCAGCTGTTTGATTTTCTTCGGGAAGGTAACGGTCATGACTACTACGCAAGAAGGCTGTGGGAGGAGCAGCAAAAGCGTAAAGATCAAAGTAAGCTGACATTAGATGTTAAGGTGTCTCCAACCGTACAGAAAATGACTGCAGAAACACGTGGCAGCTTATTAGGGGAAAAGCCATTGCAGAGAAGTTTGAAAGAAACCGATACTTCTGCTTCTTCTGGAGGCTCCTTCCAGTTCCCGACCAATCTCTCTGACACATTCACCAAATCAGCTTCATCTGTAAGTAAACAACTTCACACCTTACAAGACTTTAGCTTGATTACACTTGATAGATGAGTTTCAAGTGATATGCCTTTGTTTTCCTTGCACTGACATTCTTGACTTATCTTTCTCTCCCTGAAATAGCAAGAGGCAGCAGATGCTGTGAAGCCCTTCAAAGATGATCCAGCTAAACAAGAAAGATTTGAGCAGTTTCTCAAGGAGAAATACAAAGGAGGGTTACGTACAACAGACTCCAACAGAGTTAATAGCATGTCGGAATCAGCTCGGGCACAAGAGAGGCTGGACTTTGAGGCTGCAGCCGAGGCAATTGAGAAAGGGAAAGCTTACAAGGAGGTCAGACGGGCTACCGAACAGCCTCTCGATTTCCTTGCTGGAGGTCTTCAGTTTACTTCTGGGGGAACAGAGGTATGTCTACAGAATCTTCTTTGCAGTTATCAGTTCATTTTTGGGGTTCTATACTCATACGTAAAACTTTTGTTTACAGCAAATTAAAGACACTGGAGTGGTAGACATGAAATCGAGTAAGACGTATCCTAAAAGGGAAGAGTTCCAATGGCGTCCTTCACCTCTTTTGTGCAAACGTTTTGATCTCCCCGATCCATTCATGGGAAAGGTAAATAAGTGGTTCCTTGCTTCTCCGTCATGGAATGTCATTTAGAGCTTAAATTCATTGAACACTAGAAAATAGCTTGGTCTACTCATCAAACCGTTAACATTATACTGGAGAGCACTTGTTGGTGAAGTTTGTATAATCATGACTTTAATTACATCCAATGCAATTTTGCTCAGATGTGGTGGGATATGTTAACAATTGAATGATGTGCATGTTAAAGATTAAAAAAAACCCGGAGCCACTGCTTTCTACTTGATCTATTTTGTTTAGCTGTAAATTATACAATTTTCGGTGCCATGTTCTTGTTATGTGTAAAATTTAGTACTTGATTGATCAATACATTCCCTTCAATTTTACAGCTGCCACCTGCTCCGCGAGCGAGAAACAAAATGGATTCTCTCGTATTCTTGCCGGATACAGTGAAAGCTGCATCTGCACGTCAAGTATCTGAGTCGCAAGTACCTAAGAAAGAGACATCAATAGAAGAGCCTGAAGTTGAGGTAGAAGTGGAGAATGTGGAGAGACCTGTTGATCTTTACAAGGTAAAGCGAGTGTCTTTGTCTGAGAAAGTTTATGCTAACTCAATTTGATAGTTTCGATCTATTAATATTGGGTCATGTTCACTTGTAGGCTATCTTCTCTGATGATTCTGAAGATGATGAAGATCAACCAATGAATGGAAAGATACAAGAGGGTCAAGAAAAGAAGAATGAAGCGGCTGCAACCACATTAAACCGGCTTATAGCTGGCGATTTCCTAGAATCTTTAGGGAAAGAACTAGGGTTCGAGGTGCCAATGGAAGAAGAGATCAAGTCCAGAAGCAAACCCGAAGATTCTTCTGATAAAAGACTTGATCGACCCGGATTGAAAGAGAAAGTGGAGGAGAAGACAAGCAGCCTCACACTTGGGTCTGAAGAAGAAAAGAGTAGAAAAAAGAGAGAGAAATCGCCAGGAAAACGGAGTGGTGGCAACGATCTATCATCGAGTGAATCCTCAGGAGATGAACGGAGGAGAAAACGATATAATAAGAAGGATAGACATAGAAACGATTCAGAGAGCGATTCATCCAGCGACTACCACAGCAGGGATAAGCAAGGATCAAGATCTAGGAGCAAGCGGAGAGAATCTTCTAGAGAGAAGAGAAGTAGCCACAAGAAGCACTCAAAGCATCGCAGGACCAAGAAGTCTTCTTCTTCACGGTATAGCTCAGACGAAGAACAAAAAGAGTCAAGGCGGGAGAAGAAGAGGCGACGAGACTGAAACTTAATCAAAGCTGTTGACTGACTAAAACTGGAGAGAAATCAGAGCACTTGCATAGATTTTTGTGTGAACATTGAAATAACGTAGTTTTGGGGTATGCCATGAATGATGCTCTGCACTGTCTCGAGATGGTCAGGTTAGATAGCAAATGATGAGCTTGTTGTTGGGTTCATTGCTTCGTCTGAGGTAGAGAGATACTGTCATGTCCTTCATTTATATATTGGTAACAAATTAGATTATGCGTTTGAAATTTTTTCGATATAAGGGTTTCTACAAGAAATTCACAAATAAGAGTGTTATCTTAAAATCATTGATTAAATAGTACATAATTATGTTTAAAATTCCAAATATCTCAAAGCTAATAAACCAAATATCTAAACACTCTCAAATCCTACAAACTAAAGTGAACTTGCTACAACACTATGATTATTGCTTGAATCCAAAACGGCACGAGCGGTTTCCAAAACGTTTTGACCGCAAACGTAATGACTCCTACACACAGGCATATAAACTTCAGCACCACCGATCAACTCCGTCTCTTTCTCCTCCGTCTTCCTCATCGTAAACAAAGCTCTCTTCCCACAAACCTCACACCGTGACGTCAGCTTCGTAACCGTATCCGCAATCGGAATCAAATCAAGAACCGAACCAAACCTCCTCCTCATAAAATCACCATCCAATCCAGCAACAATTACAGTTTTACCCTCTTTATCAGCAGCTTCACGGCAAAACTCGTAAAGATCTCCGAAGAATTGAGCTTCGTCGATTCCAATCACATCTAATCGATTCTCGTAGTCGTCGAATCCGAATCTCTCTTTGAAGGACGAGAGATCGGGGAGTGACCAGCAAGGGTATTTCTCACCGTCGTGAGTAACTATTGATTCGGTGCAGTATCTTGTGTCTTTGTTGGATTTGATGATTGCGATTCTTTTACCGGTTTCTCTTTCGGCGAGTATACGGCGGAGAAGTGTTGTTGTTTTACCGGAGAACATTGGACCGACTACGACGTGGATTTCGCCGGGAGATGAGGAGGAGAGCGGCTGAGATGATGATGATGATGTTACCCTCGTCGCTTTCGTTTGTAGCTTTCTGGTGGAAATGGTGGAAGGAGGTGAATTTGTGGGGGTTATGTTGTTGATTGAGAAGGAGAAGCGAAGAGCGGTGGAGAAGAGAGAGGGTTTATGGAGATGAAGAGAGAAGGGAGCAAGAGATGGTGAGATTAATGTTCTCATCGAAACACCAAACATTTGATAATTACAGAGGAATGGAGGAGGAGGAAGAAGAAGAAGCCGCAAGGAATTAGGGTTTATTGGGAAAAGGGGTCTATTGGAACGACTCTTTGAATTTTTTTGTATTAATGGGTAGCTAGTTTTGGAGTGATTTTTGAACAGATTTCTTTACATATTATTTTAAAAATAAATATTTTGATTATCAATTCAAGCTAGTTTCATGACAAAGAAATAGTATTAGATCGAAATTTTTATTATAATTTTTTTTTTTATAGTGTTTCGATGAGAACATTAATCTCACTATCTTGAATGTGATGAGATTAAATCATTCAAGCTGTTTTTTTTGGTGCTTCAATGTGATGAGTAATCTTGTTATTATAATTTTTTTTTGATGTTTTGTTCGATGATTCTTATTTTTATTGTTATGAATACTTTTACCGTAATATTTAACTTATTTTTTTCTTTAGTGATGAAAATTGCACTAATATATAATTTACTGTTAAATCTTGTTTCTTCGTACTTTTTTTAGAAAATGACTCACATATCTGTTTATGTAATAATTTTTGTGGTATAGTCTTGTATAACTTTAACATTAATTCTAACTTCCATATAATAGAATGATTTTTAGAAGGAAAAAGATATATATGATTTATTGTTATTTATTTGACAAAAAGTCTTGTTTTTTTTTTTGTTTTTTTTTGTTTTTAGCTTATGGTTAAAGAGTTAGGTTTTGGTAAAGTCTATTGTTTATCTTTTGTAATGCGTAGGTAAATTTTGGTGATATTTGATAAATTTTAACAAAAAAAGTGAAAATTATAGAGTTGATAAATTTTGGTGATATTTGATAAATTTTAACAAAAAGAAGTGAAAATTATATAAAAATGAAAAGAAGTAGAAAAGAAGAGAAAAACTAGAGTGAGAATCATTAGACTGTCAATCATAGAGTTGGATTTTTTATTGACCAAAAAGTACAAAAGACGAGGATGAGAGAAAATTATGTAATGTACGGTAAAACGGTGAGTCATCAGATTCCTCTTTTTCAAATTTCATTGATTCCAATTGAAAAATCTCCTCTCCTTCCACTTATTTCTCACATGCATTCTCTCTATATATATGAGCAGCTCCTAGTTTTATAACTCTGCATCTATCCACCTCTCTCTGTAAATTTATCTAAATGTTTCTTTTAATCTTTTTGAGATTAATAATGATTTGTGTTTGTTCATCAACCGATTTTCTCAGATCTGTCAATTATTTTTGTTTATTTATTTATGATTTATGAATGAGGAAAGAGTGAAGTCGCTGGAGGCAGCGGTTCATCGATCAATTCCTGTGAATATTTATTTTTGTTTACAAAAGCAAGAATCGATCGATAAACCTCTGCATCCAGCGCTGCTTGCTCTTCATGACTTTTGTTTAATTGATATCTATTTGAGTATTGCTGAGAAGCAGGACAATGGATTCGATAAAGTCTTCTCAGCTGCTGAAACTAAATATTTAAAATTTATCCCAAATCTAATTCAAAGTATTCATCTTTTAGCTGTTGAGATAGTGAGGGAAAACAAAATTCTTGTATATGAAAAAAGGATAAAATGAAATTGTTTGTTTGTTATTGTTTTGGGTAACAGATCAATTATCATATGTGTTTTTGTTTGTAGTCATGTCTTCATAATTGACTCATATTCTTAAATCTTACAACTTCAGTTTTGTCTTAACTTTTTTTTTTTATTGATCTGTTTTTTAACAATGGTCCTGAATTCTGATGATGCAGTTTTACTTTTGGTTTACATGTATGTATCAAGGTTTGTGTTCCATATGGTCTTTCTTCATCTAGCATTTTTGTTTTTGTTTGTTGAGCCACTGAATCCAACTTGTACTTCTTCAGCTTTGCAGATTAGTAGATCGGTTTTTTTCCTGGCTATGTCTTTTGTCACTACAGACCCTCAACGCTAATTTTGTTCCTGAGCATGGCTATGTTGTTATGAGTTCCTGATATGAAATTTGCTGTGATCTCTTGGTTTCTTGATGCAATGTGTGCTTTTGCTTACTTCTCTGGCTCTTTTAAGTATTACCTACATAGACATTGCATAATTCTAAAACCTTTGCTTTTGCATTACTATGTTCATTCTTGGCAAGTGATAAGGAATCCACGTAGAATAGTATAATACAATCAAAAACTTTGATACATTGCGCAATGAGTGCGTGATGATAACCCTTTAATCAGGATCCAAGTGGTGATATTCACTGATTAATAACCTTCTAGAGAGCCATGCTATACTTCTTGTTCTTTTCGTATTACTATTTATGAAACTGGCTGTTCAAGAAGAATCAAATTCACTCCTTAAACTTTCTTGTTGTAAAAGACACTTTTGTTATAAGTCATTGGTCTTCCTGTGTCCTCTCTTTTTTTCCCTCACCTTTGGCAGCACAGAGAAAAGGTGAGGGAATCTTGTGAAGTGAAAGGATTCCTTAGCTCGTGGGTTTTAAAATTCCTTGGAGCAAAACTTCAAATGGTATCATGATTCCATTTTCAAATTAGGTAAGAAAAGGAGAATCTTGTTCTTTTTCAAGATCAAGACTTGTTATCTTTCTTATATTCCTCACACAAGAGGGGCTGTTAAAATATGAGAAAATACTGTTTCTCTACAATGTTCTTATATAGAATTTGTGATGATGGTAGCACTACTAATAATATGATACCACTCTCTAGGCTGATGCTTTAACAAACATGAACTTAATAGCATAGTTTAAATGGTGAGCTTGCTTGTTTTAAGGTCTAGTAATGGTACTACTATACATTTTGTGGAATTATATACTTGTAAATGCTATGGAACTAGTGATCATGTGTGTTTGCTCGTCTTCCTTCAATCATGGGAAAGTTAATAAAGTGAGTCTATAATTTTACTAGTAGACGGTTGACCAAGTGTAGGTAGTTTACTTCACTTGATCAGCATGCTCAAATCTGTTCAAATTTTTAGGAGAGTAAACAGGAACCACAAGAACGGAACCTAAACCAACATCAGTCCAATTTAAGATACTTGGTTTTGTACGGAATGAAGTTTAATAGCAGTTTTCGGTCTTGGTTCATACAAGATGATGTTTATTGGCTTTGATTGGTAACACAATTTGAGGCGCTTGGAGCGGAGGTTGAACCGCTTCTTTGATTACCAATCGAACTGATGGAACTCATTGTTAGAAGAGGCGGCTAAAACAGATAGCTACTTCGTGTACAACCATAAGCATGTTTCAATGTACAGTATTCATTTTTTGTTGCTCTTATTCTGTAGTACACCTCTGATATTACTGCTACAATGAAATTCTTGTACGACATATATCAAAGTATTGGATTGGCAACGAACGGCTAAGCTTTAACACAAAAATGCCACGTAGGATTAGTCTGACCAATAAGAATCCATCTTTCAAATCCCCTTCCTTCAATCTTAACCAGAAAACTCAATTTATTTATAATCTTTAGAAAAAGGTACTTGAAGAAACAGTTTGCAGACAACATTGAAGAGAAGCTCTAAAGATTCTTTGTCTCTTTCTCTGTCGCATTGATTTGTAAAAAAGTGTGGCAGAGAGAAACCATGGCTATGGCGGAAATGGCAACGAAGTCTTCACTATCTGCAAAACTCACTCTTCCTTCTTCTTCTACTAAGAAGACACTGAGTCTGAGACAAGTCTCTGTTTCACTTCCAACATCAACTTCAATCTCTCTGTTATCTCTCTTTGCATCTCCTCCTCATGAAGCTAAAGCTGCTGTTTCCATTCCCAAGGACCAAATCGTCTCCTCTCTCACTGAAGTATATATAATAATCTCACTTTACTTCTTGAAATGACCAAAATGTCTCCTTTTTGTTGATGAGTGTTCTTGTGTCTTAACAGGTGGAGAAAACAATCAACCAAGTTCAAGAAACTGGTTCTAGTGTATTTGATGCAACGCAGCGTGTGTTCCAAGTAGTAGGAGATGCTCTTAAACCAGCTTTGGACACTGCTTTACCCATTGCAAAGCAAGCTGGTGAAGAAGCTATGAAGCTTGCTTCTCCTGCTTTCTCTGAAGCTTCAAAGAAAGCTCAAGAAGCAATGCAGAGCTCTGGTTTTGATTCTGAGCCTGTCTTTAATGCTGCAAAGGTCAGATTTCTTACATTCAAATATGTATGAGAACATAACAATTTAGGTTTTGGGGTTTAGGGTTTGAAGTGGTTTGTCTGTGTTTTGGTTGGGATGTAGACAGTAACAGATGTAGCACAACAGACGTCAAAAGCGATAGAAGATGCTAAACCGATTGCTTCATCGACCATGGATACGATTTCTTCAGCTGACCCTAGTGTCATTGTTGTTGCTGCTGGTGCTGCGTTTCTTGCTTACCTTCTTCTCCCTCCTGTTTTCTCTGCCATCTCTTTTAACTTCCGTGGTTACAAAGGTACCTCAAGACTCCATATAGATCATCTTGAGAACATATATAAGTTTTTGATTTGGTTATTAGTGATCTATTTTGTATCTAGAGTCTAATTCACCATAGCAAAATGCTGACAATTACTCTGTGTTTCTGGTTTGTGTTTTTTTAATAAAGGTGATCTTACGCCGGCTCAAACGCTTGACCTTCTTTGCACCAAGAACTACTTGATGGTGGATATAAGATCAGAGAAAGACAAGGAGAAAGCCGGGATTCCACGGCTCCCTTCGAATGCTAAGAACCGCGTGATCTCCATTCCGTATGTGTCTATCTAACTTTGATAATTCTTTTCATTATTATTATACTCAAAACATTGAACCTGTTCTTGTGATTATCAGATTAGAAGAACTACCAAACAAAGTAAAAGGAATCGTGAGGAACTCTAAACGAGTTGAAGCAGAGATAGCAGCATTAAAGATTTCTTACCTCAAGAAAATCAACAAAGGCTCCAATATCATCATCTTGGACTCGTGAGTTTTGATTATTACTCTTTTACAAGACCTTTTTTGTGAATCTTGCTTAATCTTTATTGGTCTTTTTGGCTCGTAGGTACACGGATTCGGCTAAGATAGTGGCGAAAACGTTAAAGGTTCTCGGGTACAAGAATTGCTATATTGTGACAGATGGATTCTCTGGTGGCAGAGGATGGTTGCAGAGCCGTTTAGGCACTGATTCTTACAACTTCTCGTTTGCACAAGTCTTGTCTCCATCGCGGATTATCCCGGCAGCTTCGAGAAGCTTTGGCACTAGGTCCGGAACCAAGTTCCTTCCTAGCTCCGACTGAAAACAGAGGATATATATAGTTTTACAAGTGTTGTTTAGTATTCCTTTATTTCTCAACTTTGAGAGATCTTTTGATAAGATAAGATTTTCGAATTACTTACTTACTTGTCTTTTACATTGATGATCATATATGGAAAAGATTACATCAAACTGAAGTAGTAGCTAATCATCTAAAAGAAAAAATGTATGATCAAAAACCGGGATGAGTTTGGCCTATAGTGGTAGGAAAAAATTGGGATAAAGACTAAATTCATAATGAGTTATGGACAACTAATTGTAATATCACATAGATGCACAATCATTTTGGACCATCTGGTAGGTGTGTGTGTGTGGCCTAGCCTTATCACTTAGTGGGATTGCCAATAGCTTTTTGCCGAAAATCCATTTTACAAATGGTTGAAGATAATAAAAATTAGACAAGTTTTTTTTTTTGTGGAGTTTAGTTTAGTGCTTTCAATCATGTGAAAACCAAGATATAAATTTTGAAAACTATTATAAATATTGTGCAATAGTTGAAGTATATACAAACTATTTTTAATCAAAATGTTGTCTAATTAATATTAATTGTAACACCGGTCACTCCGAATTGTAACAAAATTGTCTATTTTGCTAACGGATTCTACACCAAATTAAATAAAATTTATATAGACTAACATATATTGCTCTACTGATCCATACAATCTAAATTGATAGTGTATATAGACTGAAATCAATAAATAAAAGACATAAACCAAATAAGATGATGATCAAAAGTCGAAAAGAGAAAGCAAAAAAAAAAGGTGTAAGAGATCAGTACCACTACATAATGTATATAGACTGAGACCAATTTCAAGATACATAAAATCATATAAAGTAACCAAATGTAAAGTGTTATCTTCTTTTCCTCAATATATCAATCAATCAACATTTTTTTTCTTTCACTTTCATTATGATTCCTAACATATAAATAACTAAACTTAGTTTGTCCCAAAAAAAAAAATACCCAACTAAACTTAAGGTAAAAAATTGGTCATAGTAACATATCGACAATGTATATAATATGGAGCCTAGATTCTGAAATGATTCATAGATTAAGAATACAAGTTCATATCTCATACAATGTATATAGACTGATATCAATAAAAAGATTCATATCATAATATAACATGAAGATAAAAAAAAAGTAACTCCTATCACCAAGAAGAAGAAGATAATCCAATCAGACGTGTAAAGAGCGAAAAAAAGCTATCAAATATCAGAATCAGATTGACACGTGGCGATCACGAGCTCTCTTTATATTACGTGGACAATTTTGCCACTCTTCTCTCTGCCACTCTCATCATTTTTTGAATCATTCATGATTTCTTAGCTCTCTCAAAAAAATGGCGTACAAATCCCTAAATTCAATCACCAAATCTGATATCGAAGCTCTAGGAATCTCCGGTGATGTCTCCGAGAAGCTTCTCAGAGATCTCGAAGACATTATTCACGGTTCATCCACGCCGCCGGAGACGTGGATTCAGATTTCTCGGCGGATCCTTCACCCTAATCTCCCTTTCTCTTTTCACCAGATGATGTATTACGGTTGCTACAAGGATTTCGGACCCGACCTACCCGCTTGGATACCCGACCCGTACGAATTGTTTGTTTACCATAAATTGATTTTTCTCCGTTTGTTTCAGATTCTTATGATTTTGGCTTTGTTGTATATTATAGGAAGGTTGCTTCTTTAACTAACGTAGGCAAGTTATTAGAAAAGCGAGGCAAAGAGTTTTTAGGTGGAAATTACAAGAATCCAGTTTCGAGTTTCTCCAGTTTTCAAGAGTTCTCTGTATCAAATCCTGAGGTAACTAACATTGGTGTTATTATTATTGTTATGCCTTAAGTTTTCGTGATTATGTGTTTTGTAATTCTATGGTGATTATCTTGATCAGGTGTATTGGAAAACTGTATTGGATGAGTTAAACATATTGTTCTCTGTACCTCCTAAGTGTATATTAGAGAAGGATACTTCTGGAGATAATCCTGGAGGTAAATGGCTTCCTGGAGCTTACTTGAATCCTGCAAGAAATTGTTTGACTAATGGTTTCAAGAGAAGATTGGATGATATTGTGATTCGATGGCGTGATGAAGGAAGCGATGATCTTCCTGTGAATACCATGACACTTTTGGAGTTAAGATCGCAGGTCTGGTATGAAATTCCCATCCTTGTGGCCTTTCTTTGGTGAATAACGCTTTAAAGTTGTTTCCTTTACTGACTATTGTTATCTATTGTGTAGGTTAGCTGCACATGCTCTTAGTGCTTTGGGTTTGGAGGAAGAGTCAGCAATCGCGGTTGATATGCCAATGAATGTTGAGTCTGTGATCATATACCTTGCTATTGTTTTAGCTGGCCACGTAGTTGTTTCAATAGCTGATAGTTTCTCTCCCCGTGAAATATCAACACGGCTTAAAATATCAAAAGCAAAAGCCATTTTTACTCAGGTAACTTTCTCATGATTCTTTGATGGATGGAACATGAAGGTGTAAGCTTTGCTGTTAAGTTATACTAGAGTGTGATGCGACGGTTTTAGTAAAGAGCTGATTGCTTTTTGCCTGTTGAATTTAGTTCAAGTTGTGGCCAAATTCTGAACGGTTGTTATGTGATCTCTGGATTTTAAAACATAGCCCTAGTTTAAAGCCTAGATGGAAAAAGCAATTTTGTTTGATTTATTGGAATGGTCACTCTATAAAAGCCAGCATATAACATGGCTTCTACTCATTTTCTTGAATTATTGTAATCGTCACTGTATAAAGCGACTTTTCTTGTTTGCAGGATGTGATTATTCGTGGTGATAAAAGTATTCCTCTCTATAGGTGAAGTTCTAGTAATCCGACAGGGCTGGTTTGATCTCAAGATGCAGGCTGTAACAATGGTCTCACATTATATGTTCCATTCTGCAGAAGAGTCGTTGATGCAGAAGCACCTCTGGCAATTGTTGTCCCAGCTAGAGGCTCTAGCTGCAGAATGAAGCTGCGCGAGAAGGATTTGTCTTGGAACAACTTTTTGGGAAACGCAAGAAATTTGAGGTACACCCAGTGAATTCAATACTGTTGTATCAAACAGAGTTATGAAATGTAATTACAACGATTTTGTTTGAGAAACACTTAGAGCTTGCTATTCCAAATTCCCGGAGAATGATATATGCTATACTTGTTTCTTCAGAGGCGTGGAATATGTTGCTGCAGAGAAACCAGCAGGAGCTTACACGAACATCCTTTTCTCATCAGGAACCACTGGTATTCCAATGAAAAGAAAAAGGCATCATGGTATGTAGATGAGGATGTCGTGTTGAATTACCAAGTTTTGGTTTTCTGGTGTAGGTGAGCCAAAGGCTATTCCATGGACGAACATTTCTCCTCTGAAATCTGCTGCTGATGCTTGGTGCCATTTGGATGTTCAGCGGGGGGATGTTGTTGCTTGGCCGACCAACCTTGGGTGGATGATGGGACCGTGGCTTGTTTATGCTTCCTTGATCAATGGGGCTTGCATGGGATTATACAATGGATCACCTCTTGGTCCTACCTTTGCCAAGTTTGTGCAGGTATGCCATTAAACTATGCATTCTCATCTCATGGTTTAAGCAGAGAGAAAAACCTTAAAAGAGACAAAAGCAAAACATATTTTGTGCAAATATTTGCACATATCAAAATAAAACATCAAAATGGGATCTATGATTGACTGGATTTCATTGCATGGTTGAGTCTGGGATTTGGGCAGCCTTTAATTTACCATATGTTTATATTCTGGGGTTAGGATGCCGAGGTATCAGTGCTAGGCGTGATACCAAGCATTGTCCGGACATGGCAAAACTCAAACTCCACTTCAGGCTATGATTGGTCACGGATCCGGTAATACCGAAAGTGCATCTTTAGAATGTTGTTAAGCCTGAATTTTGTTGTGGCGTGGACCTTATTAGATGTTTTGAGAAAAAGAAAGTTAATTAGTTTTAATGTATCATGCCACCACTTATTTTTTTCCAGAAATAAATCTATCTAAGTATTGTTGCTAGTTCTTTAAAAACTGTTCAACAAACATCTTATGTAGTTGTTGAAGTCAAGAAGATTTTTCTATGCAGTAGTAACATTGATGTTTTATATTTGATACTTTTTCAATAGTTGTTTTGGTTCCACTGGTGAAGCTTCAAACATAGACGAGTATCTATGGTTAATGGGCAGAGCACATTACAAACCCGTAATCGAGTATTGTGGCGGAACTGAGATTGGAGGCAGTTTTATCTCAGGTTCTTTGCTTCAACCTCAGTCGCTGGCTGCTTTTAGCACAGCTGCCATGGGTTGCAAGCTTTTCATTCTCGATGAAGATAGCAATCCTATTGTAAGAAACTTTATGGTCTCATAGATGATACAGTATTTCTTCTGAAAGATCTTACAGTATGAAGGTTGTGTGATATTTCCTTTCCTTCCTCGTTTTAGCCTCCATATGCTGCAGGAGTAGGCGAATTGGCTCTTTGTCCTCACATGTTTGGAGCTTCAAGCACTCTTCTGAACGGTAATCACTTCAAAGTTTACTTCCAAGGAATGCCCACCTTCCAAGGACAGGTAATCCAACCTTTGTCATATTTATACAGAGGTTTTCATCTGTTTTAAGTCTGTGCCTTGCCTGCTTTTCGATAGATCTTACGAAGACATGGGGATTTATTTGAACGGACTTCAAAAGGATACTACCGTGCTCATGGACGTGCTGATGACACAATGAATCTTGGTGGTATAAAGGTAGCCTTACTGTACATCTTCGTATATAGTATTGAAATGCACAAGCCTAACGCATTGTCATCATAATCATATTCTGTGTTGATTGTTATTGTGCAGGTCGGTTCTATTGAGATCGAACGAGTCTGTAATTCCGTTGATGACAGTGTTCTGGAGACAGCAGCCATTGGTGTTCCACCTCCTAGTGGGGGTCCTGAGCAGCTAGTAATCGCTGTTGTGTTCAAGAGCCCAGAATTTTCAAATCCCGACTTGAACCTGTTGAAGAAGTCCTTCAACTCCGAGATACAAAAGAAACTGAATCCTTTGTTCAAGGTTTATACCAAAAACAAAACACAAGAGAGTTGAAGTTGTTGTGTGGCTAATGTGAATGTTTTTTTTCATCTGGCAGGTATCATCTGTTGTGACTCTTCCTTCTCTACCGAGGACGGCCACAAATAAGGTTATGAGAAGAGTTCTAAGGCAACAGCTTACTCAGACTGGTCTAAACTCGAAGCTATGAGGCAATTTCTCTCTAATACCAAATGTTGGGTTTTGCCATTCACAGGAAACAATATTTGGTCTTTGTTGTAAGAATCCACATCCATGTCTGTATCAAGAAATGATTCTCAATTCACATAAATAAGAGTGGAGCTAGTGTACATACATCTAGTGAGATCCTTGTCCCTCAATTTGAATCTCAACTTTGGTTATGATTTTATTTCGTAACAAAAACCATATTAAATAAAACTTGCTATCCAAAACGCAACAGAAAACAAGAATTATCAAATTCGTTTATCACCTAATAGTAACAAGCTTTTGACCATGTAAAAAAAGAAAATTGATGATTGGGGTGACCAATTAAGAGGTGTACTATTTACTTATTTACGAATTAGGGGTGAAATTCGAATATTTTACTAGATACATGGACATAAACGCGAAAAGACGAAAGATGAGGGGGGAAGTAAATTATCTAATGTACGCCAGGCGGCGCAAGATAGAACGATTCGCTTATCTTTCCCTTATTTCTTTTCTCAGGGGATACAGAGAGAAGCCAAAGCTAATAGAAGCACGAACGGCGTCGGGTTAGTCCGACGGAGGAACCATGTCCTCGTCTCTTCTTCTCTCCGGTTCTACTGTATCTTCTTCGTTTATCGCTCCATCTAAGCCGTAATATTCTCTCTCTCTCTCTCCCTTCATCTTATTTTCAAATTACTCGTGGAATCGATTTTGGGACTTTCTTTGTCTTCCTTCTACTCGGAAGCGGAAAATTCGGATTTGTTAAAGTTTAGGGTTTGTTTATGTAAGTTCCAGAAATTGATTGAATTCGCAAGAGCTTTTGTTAATCGTGTTGTTGTTGTGTTCTGAATTTCAGTTCTCTCGTACGAAATTCCAGTAAGACATCACTGTTACCATTTCGTAATGTTTCGAGAAGCTTCAAAACCGTCAAGTGCACCGTTGATTCTTCATATGGAGGTATTTGTCACTTCTTCTCTCTCAATTTATAAAAACCCTTTTCTCAATTTGTTAGTTGCTATTAGGAATTGGTCGTTTCTTATCCAAAAATTTCAACTTGTGTGGAACAAATGGAGTATGTTAGGATTCTTTAACAACATTGACTTCTCAGTGAAGAATCATAAGCTGGCTTAGCGTTTCCACTTTGTGTGTTTCACTTATCTTTCTCAAGTTTTGAGCTTTTTTTGTTGTTGCTCATGTCTAGCTACTACTCTGAATGAGAAGTGATATTACATGTTTCTGTTTCACTCATAAACGAACGACTCTGTGTAGGCAATGTTCCCACGTTCCCTCGGACGAGAGTTTGGGACCCGTACAAACGTCTAGGAGTTAGTCCATATGCTTCCGAGGAAGAAATCTGGGCCTCTCGTAACTTTCTTTTACAGCAGTACGCTGGACATGAAAGAAGCGAAGAGTCTATAGAAGGAGCCTTTGAGAAGCTTCTCATGTCTAGTTTTATCAGAAGGAAGAAGACTAAAATCAATCTTAAATCAAAGTTGAAGAAGAAAGTTGAGGAATCTCCTCCGTGGCTCAAAGCTCTTCTCGATTTCGTTGAAATGCCTCCCATGGACACTATTTTCAGAAGACTTTTCCTCTTTGCCTTCATGGGTGGTTGGAGTATCATGAACTCTGCAGAAGGCGGTCCTGCGTTTCAGGTTTGTTACTTTATACAATGGCCCTTGAGTTTCTCTTCTGTCTCATGTATGGGTTCTGAAATCTTTTGTTGTACTTGTAGGTGGCGGTATCATTGGCTGCGTGCGTATATTTTCTGAATGAGAAGACAAAGAGCTTGGGGAGAGCTTGCTTAATCGGGTAAAATACTACTAGTCCTATCGAATTAGCTGAAACGAAACTTAAAAGGTCACTCGTTTTTTTCATGATTTGTTTGGCTCTTATGATTGCAGAATTGGAGCTTTAGTTGCCGGGTGGTTCTGCGGTTCGTTAATCATTCCCATGATTCCGACGTTTCTCATTCAGCCTACATGGACACTCGAGCTCCTAACATCACTGGTCGCTTATGTGTTTTTGTTTCTTTCTTGTACTTTCCTCAAGTAAGTTACGTTGTGGTTTTATCCAAACTCTTTTTGTTCTTTTCGCCCAGACATTTACAGAACCTTTCGGAAAAATTAGTGAAAGTTGTTAAGTGTTTGATTGGTTTCACAGTTTTCTTTTATGCGTTAATGTAAATGACTTCAACGTGTTTGGTTTGTTCATGAAAAACCAAAAAATGTGCTAAGGTGAATGGCTGTCACATTAACGCAATATAAGACCATGTACATAGCAGACTTTTTATGGGTATCAGAAGCCCAAAACATTAGAAACCCAAAACATTAAATTAATAAATAAAACAACTGATTTGGCCATTTGGGTATGAGCTCATTGTAGTGATACTTCCGATACCGGTCTCTAATGATGTGGCGGATTGTGATTAATAAGAAAATGTTTTTTTTGTGCGAAAAGAGAGCAAAAAAATATTATTTGCTCTTCTCTTCTCTTCTCAATGATACTTATACCGATCTTACCACTATAAACGATTTATTCTCGATACATAAAAAATCTCAACAAATAAATAAATATCAAAATTAATAGTAAAAAATTGTTAATGATACTCTATGAGTACCAACTATGTGCATGCTATAAAGGAACTCATTTCAGGTGAAAAAGCCAAATGATCTCCCTCGCAGTATCATGAATTGATACTCGTTTCCCGTGTCTTCCGAAAAACGTTGTAACGTGGTAGTAAAAATATCCTCACATTCACATACATGGATTTCTCGATGTTAAAAGAGAAACAATTTCTAAATTATATACATGTAAATAAATATCTTTTCTGGTTCGAATACATGAATTTGTATTTCAAACTGGTCAAAACAAGAATTTGCTTCCAAAATTATGTAATTTCGATCATCTATATAGGGTATGAGAAATCTTCCAAATCTCTTGCCTTAAACTTGCCGTTGCAAACTTGCAATATTGATGTATATATACACATGTTGAATCGAAATTATCATCACACTAAACAAAACAAGAAGATAAAGGAATCAAAATTATCATATTGGAGAAAATGATGTTGAGCAAAGTAGTTCTTCTTGCACTTCTGTTATCTCTTTCATGTAAGTACATCTGTCAACTTTAAATTACACCAAATTGTCATGTGCATTTTTGTATTTTATAACTTTAAAAACACCATGATTTTAGTATTACAATGTTATTAAAGACTTCTAGTCGATTTATATATACCCGTACACAATATTGATATTTGTTAGATTAAAAATGTCCTAGGTTTGTGGGTAGCTAAAGCATCGGAACAAAGAACGAGAGTTAGTGAAGTAGTGAGAGAGGCCGAAATACACGATGGAGGGCAATGCACCGACGACGACATTTGCAACAAGAATTGTCTGGATTGTATTGCTAGACAATGTATCTTCCAACAATGTGTTTGCTCTAAGCGTTTCTTCCCTCCTAATTCACAACCAAATTTACGTGTTAAAAAACATTAATGTAGCTCTCTTTTCTAATTATGTTATCCAAACGTGTGACGGGAACAATAAAACATGAATTATTCTTCGAACAATATTTTTTTGCATAATGTTTTGTCTATTTTGCAAATGTCATATATTTTGGAGGTTATATTCCATCAATACATTCACACATTAATATAACCAAACCCATGCATGCATTTGCAAACCAACAATCATGACCAGAGGACAACTTCACTAAAAGAAACATCAAACATCAACTAAATATTTCAAAAACAGAAAAATATATAAAGAATTAATTAATCATTTGGAAAACAAATGGAAAGAGTTGTTAGAAGAACCGGCGCTTCCATGGAACACGATTGTTCTTTCTCACGCAACAGCCACACGAGTAAAGAAAAACGACGAGAAGGATAAGAAGGAGATTGACGACAATAAGTATCCTCCATCTTTTTCTTATCCCTTTTAAAACTCCAATCTTACACGACTCGCACGCGTAACATAACTGTCTCTGCGTGTTACTCCATGCCTTACAATCCCCTATAATCGCCGTAGTCGCTGTGGCAGGAACTGTCCACCACGTGGCATTCTTTGATTCGAACCCACATTCTACGGGAGGTCGACAACAACCAAACTAAAAGAAAAGAAACATAAAACAAAAAACCACTTTTATTACTACATTGTTAGTGAAACAATCTGAATCCTATAGATGTATACTATAAACACATACCTGTACATTAGAGAGATGTTTGGAGTCAAAGTCAATGTCACGTGGACCAAACCTTTTACAAACCCTAGAATCAGACAAACATTTGGTGATCCCTTCCCAATTCTTCCCACGAAGGAAATGGTTCCCGATCCAGTTCTGATAATCTCCGGTCTTGACATTGCCTATTCCTCTACCGGATAACGCTTTTCCGGCGGTGGGATTCGTGACGAGGAAGATAAAGACAGAGAGGACAAGAAGCAGAAGAATGGAGAGGAAAAGGAAGAAGAGATAGAGTGTGATGATGATGTGGCTACCGTAGAGAGCAGCGATAAGGCCTAAGGACGAGATGAAGAAGAGGAGAGCCGCAGTTACAATGAGAGGGTTTTGAACGAAACGTTGACACTGTGATGGGCCTTGAACGTAGACGTAGACGGAAAAAGATAGAGCGGCGAGGCCGATCAATGCGAGAATTGCATTGGTTGTTATTACGGCGGCGTTGCTTAGCCGGAGCATTGTTTATCGGCGGTTATTTGGGAGGGGGAGAGGGAAGAGAAGTACAAAAGTGGGGTTGTGGAGAAAACCAACGTCGTAAGTGTGAGATATTAAATACAGGTCTATCATCTATGTGTGTATACGAGAAGGTTAAGAAAATATTGAACTTGTTTGACATAAAGAATTTATAAAATGTTTTTTAAATAATAGAATAATAAAATGTGAGTATTATATTTTTGAAAATTCACTGGTCGGCGACTTATGATATTTTTTTGGTTTTGTTTTCAACTAACGACGATAGTACATTTGATAGAATGACTTCAAAAATGTTTAATATTACAAGGTTTTTTTATTGCCAAAGCATTTAACAAAAAAGACTAGTTAAAGATAAAAATGTCTCACCATTTTAACCTTTTTTTTTTTTGTTAAAGGGTTTCTCACCATTTTAACTTATATATTAACAACCAAAAAATGTTTAACATAAATATGTATCTTATACATACTACATATATAATTACATATATATCAACATCATATCATTTCCACAACCGATTTGTTTTGGTAAGCATTTTTTAAAAAATCATTTCAATATAAGTATATATCGAAATGACAATTTAAGAAAAAATTTAATTATATAATCATCTTTCTTTTAAAAAATGTGGCTTTTATTTTATTATTTTTGATTATGTTTAAACTGTAAAGTAGATATTTGTCACACAAAAAAATACATTGAGGTCTTTCAAACCATTCTTATCTCGAAACACAAAAAGTTCTTTTAAAACGATTGAAACGTTCGTTATGTTGCTCGAACAAAAAAAACAATTGAAACGGAAAAAATGTGTGAAAAAACTGTAAAAAGTAGAAACGGTTATTGTGAGTAGTTTAGTTATCTTTCAACATGGCAATTGTTTTACCCCTGGCTTTGGCCATAAATTACGTGATTCCCACATCGGCTTCAGCACTACGTTTTAACGTGGTTTCCACTTAAAAACTAATAATGTTGATGATGTTATGGACGGTGTTTTAGGTAAGCCCTTTGACTTTGCCTCTATTGCTTCATCAATGTCTCTATTCATATATAATATTGGACAAATAATTTCCATATGACTATATGAGAATGAAATTTTTTGTTTTATATGATTTTTTTGAAGTGGAGAATGCGAGAGCCAAGTCAAGTCAGCATAACACATCCTTTAACGACTTTGGAGTGATCATTTTCACCTGCGTCTTAAATCTTCTTGGAGACAGTGAACAATACACAATTTGATATGATTGATTTAACCATTTAGATTCTTAGGAGAAGAAGAATCACACAACGACAGTTGATGGTAAACTACTTTGTGAACAGATCGAATTTGATCTTTAATACTTGTTTAATTTAGATACTTATATATATATATATATATATATATGTTTCTTTGATAATATTTTTATTGTCTAACGCTTCCATCTTATGATTTTTTTTTTTTGTTAGTGTAGCTTTAGTTTTTCCATTTTGCATTTAAAACCCCACAAACTCATATTGTGCATAAAGACCGGCATCCTCTATAATACGAATACACTTATAATTCTAAACTCGGCTAGATTCATTTAGAAATGCCCGAACCACCATCTCTGTGGATCCCACATCCATTTTCAAAGTCCTTTACTGGTATATATATATATATATTTTTTTTTTTCTTGTTGGCTAGTGATGTATATCTTTAACCTTTGAAAATCTAGAGTAGATTAATAACTTAAGCTTTCTAGGATTAGTTGTCGACAAAATAATGTTGATTCTTTACTGTTTTGAAAGTAAAATACTCATATAAATCTTATTCAGTATGTCTGAAATACTCTCTTTTTAGTGATAACCAAGAGTTATTAATTGGTATGCTCTAAGAAATCTTAGGATGAAAAAAAAAATAGTCTATCTTTAATTTAATATTTTTTAGTTTTCTAGATTGATAATTAATATTTAATTCTTTTTTGATTCTTTTGCAAAATATAAGTGAAAAAATAATGTGGACATATAATGGATATCTCTTTATTTTATTTACTTCTTCTTCCATACATCATCTTTTACTAGTAGTTAATATTAAATGATTATAGTTATAAATTTAATGCAAATACAATATTAGGACATATAAATCATGTGGTATGCACCACCAGGTAGGTGTTACTAAACATATCACATACACTGATACACAGACTTGTATATTATAATGAGGTGTTCTAGTAATTAGTTCTTGCTAAAGAACGTTTTTATGTCGACACGTTCTTATCTTATCTTTCGCTTTAGAACAAAAATGCACATTCATTTTCTTTTTCTTTTCTTTACATGGTCCAGTTCTCATCTTAATATATTAAACAATACTCCTTTCGGAACTAGTTGGCTTATAAATTTAATGTGCATGTGGGTTCCCAAAAAGAAAATTAATTACATCCCCACACCTGCCTTCAATCGTGGAATTTATCCTCGTACAAGATCAATGTGTTACTGACCATACAAATCATTAAAAAAAAATGACTAGTTTTGTTCTAATATATATAATATTAATATATGTAAGATGTTTTACTATTTTTTTCTTCTATTTTATTGGATGTTTTGTAAAAATTTATGCACGACTTGAATACAATTAGTGTTTTCTAATCATTATAATATGCGGTATTTTCTATATCGGTTTGAATTGTTTTAAACTTATATATGTACGTTAAGCAAAACATCTTCTAAAATAGATTAGAGGGAGTATTTTGTAGTGAAATTTACATTAAATTTTACTATACAGCTTAAACTTGGAAAAAGTTACGTACGGTTTTTATCTATAGTTTTGGTTTCCGAAAAAGTTACGTACGGTGATGGAAAGAGGAAATGAATTTGACGTAAAATTGCTTACTTAATCTTTTATATGTTTTAATAGTTTATTGTTTTAGAATTTCAAAAATGTTTGCAATGTTTGTTTTCGAAAACATTTGCCAGAATTTCTATTCTATATATAAATTTCTCTGGTGATATCAGTTTATTCGGTATTTCAATTAACTCGAGTTGTATATTTTTTTGAAATAAACAAACTATTATACTGAAAAATAAATAATTTAGAAGAGCTTATTCATCCCATATGTAGGCAATTGTTTTTCTTTCTAAATATCCAACTATCCAAAGATAACTTCATGCCAAATTAAACTCTTCCATGTAGACGACAAAAAGATATCTTAATGATAAAACCACAAAAAGAAAAAGAAGAAAAGCATAAATGACAACTACTGCTTATGTTGGACATTCAATTAGACCGTCAATACACTCTCAAGTAAAACGAACTAAAGAACACTTTTTTGGCTGGTTAGTGGAACCAAAAGTTTTTCCCAAGATGGAGAGACAGTAAGAAGCCAATAGGCTACAAAGGTTGCCAATCAAAAGAAATCTTATTCCACAAATAGTTGAAAGAGACACTGCACAAATAATTTTCCATTTTAAGTTCTATGACTTTTTCCAAGTGTTTTACCGAAATCGGACTTTCTTTTCGTGGATGTGCTAACGCCATGTCCCACATATAAAACGTTCGAACATTTGATTAACAAATCATTGTAGTAGCTAGAGGAAGAATACTGATCAAAACTGAAAATGAACAATATTTTGTTGAATTTTCACTTGGTTCTTTATGTTTGTTTTTCCCAAGAAAAAAGGGTAAAGATCATTAAAAATGCTAAATATGTAGAAAACAATGAGAAGGTGGAAGTAAATGTATAGAGTTAAAAACAGCCAGTTGATAACTTGTGTTTTTATTCATTCAACAACAAGACATGCAAATCAAATGGAACCTGATTTAACATAAAACCAAAAGGAACTTATTTAAGTCGGAAATGGTCGTTGGAAAACCCTATGTTTTCTTGTAACGTATATACACAAACACACATCCATAAAACAAAACAGACTTTTAATATCATCGTACTACACAAATATGGTACTATTGATTATAATGTTTCGCCAATATGTTATACAAAATTATGAATTAAAATATTTTTGAACACATTATCTCGGCTGCATAGGGTTGGGGAAAGTTACATTGCAAAAACGAAATAGAAAGTGCAGGTCCGGCTCTTTGGGGATGCTAGGAGAGCAATTATTTCGGGTCCAAATTAATTTTAAGCATGAAAAAGGCCTAAATATTTTTTTAGTATGAAGAAAATGCCAATTTTAAAGAGTTTTAAGATTTGGTCCTTTTATTAGTATAAAGATGACTAGTTTTTTAAGACTCTGAATTTATCGAGCCTACCCTAATAAAGTGTATAACACATATCTTGAGCTTATTCATTTAGCAAAAGAAAAAAAAAAACGCCTTCTGCTTATTCATCCAATGATCCAATCTATATGCAATTTTCTTTGTTTCTAAATATTCAGCTATCCAACAACTTCTTCATGCCAAACTAAACTCTCCACGATAATGGTATATAAAAGAAAAACGATAATAATTTTTTTGAAAAGGCTGTAAATTTAATTTAATTTCTTAAAACAATTGATAATATCACAAAAAGAAAAGAAGTCAAGCATGCATATATGACAACTACGGCCGCTTATGCTGGACACTCAATTAGACCGGCAATATACACTCTCAAGTACGTAGTGGAATCAAAAGTTTGTTCCAAGATGGAGACAGGAAGAAGCCAATAGGCTACTACAAAGGTTACTAATTAAAGCAATTTTATTCCACAAATAGTTGAAAGAGAAACACAAATACTTTTCCGTTTAGGGTAACATGTCCCACATATAGAACGACAATATAGCTATCAACCACCCCTGAAAGAAAAATACGACTCTTACTATGATGAGGCAATTCATGTTTTATAATTTTAACGGTAGATGATCAAAATTTTATTAATGCTTAGTTAACAGTAAATTATAGTAGTTGTCATGACGGGAGCATTTGATTAACAATTTAATGCAGTAGTGTGAGGAAGAATAATGATCACAACTGAAAATGAACAATACTTTGTTGAATCTTCAATGGAATATGGTAATGTTTGTTTAAATTTCCAATACTTTGGTGAAAATCATTATAAAAAAGAGAGTTTAATTATAGAATAAAAACACTCCCTATTAATACTGTTTTATTCATTACAACGATAACATAAAAACCAAAAGGTACGTATATATAGTACACAAAACACAGTAAAACAAAAGTGACTTAATACCATCGTAGTACAAAATTACACAATGTCTTCCCAAACTTATACAACAGCGGAAATCTGAGGGCTTGACATAAGGTCGTTAATTCCTTTACTGTTTAATTTTTCTGATGAGATTTCAGCACCGTTCACCACTAATGCCTTCAGATCAGCGTCTGTGATTCTCTGTGGAGTTTAACAAATTGAAATCAAGTAAGTATGGGGGTTTATATGTTTGGTAGAATTTTATAAATCTATTCGTATTTTATGTATAACTAAATATTTCAAATTTGACGCATATGTAAATGAGAAGATACAAAATATAATATGAAAACCTTTTTGTCCTTCGTTAATTCTCTGTATCGTGAGAAGATGTCGTTGAATTTCTCATCACTGATTTCATATCCCAACTTGAGATTACAAAAAAAAAAAAAAAACATATGACTAATCAAATATTTATCTCTATAAAGTCTCTATTGTGCCATGGTCCCATATATATGTGTGTGTGTGATTATTATAAGTAAAGACTAAAAATAGTACGAAGTCACTAATATATACTGTGTGTGTGTGTGGTACCTCTTTAAGCCGGTCTTTTACAGCATGACGTCCGCTGCATATTTTCATAGTTGTTGAAATAAATTTATCAGACGATGGTACATAGTTTTAGACTTATAGTTATCTAAAACCAAGAAACATAACTTAATAGAATAATTACCTAAGCTTTCCAAGAACAATGCCAGAATTTTCAGATTTTACGATCCCAACATCTTCTGGTGATAAGATCTCATATGTACTTCGATTTTTCAATATTCCATCCTGCAAAATGTTTGGACAATTATACACATACAACGCAACAATCTCATATACAATTTTCATAAGTAATATATATATATATATATATATGGAACCTGGTGAATGCCGCTCTCATGAACAAAACAGTTGTCTCCAACTATTGGCTTATGTGGTTGAACATACATGCCGGTATGCTCTTGAACCTGCGCAAGAATTTACGTTTTAGTCAATTATTATATATAAAGGCCAAATATTAGCATCATTGTTTTCATATAAATATCGAAATTTCAATATCTAGTTTGTTACGTACCATCTTGCTTGTAGCCATAATTTGGCGTGAGTCTATTTTTGTGTAAACACCATCCATCAGAGATTCTCCTCGACATTTCAAAGCCATCACGACCTACATACAATCACAGAACCAGTCTTTTCATAAAGCACATGAAGCATGTACGTCTAGTCCACAATTTAAATACGCAATTTAGGGGTCACATTACATAACTTTTTGGTGGCTATCGTTTGAAATACTTAATGTAAGGGTTACGTGAAGCATTCGATTCCAATTCCTCTCTTTCCTGATGTCAATTCCATTGTAGCCTACTTCTAGATTGTAATTTTTTTTTTTTTTTTTTTAACACATAAACGCTTCTAGATTGTAATGTTGGTCTTATTGTAATGTTAAATTATTATATTTATACTTTTATGGCGTTACTATTAAATAATTTACTAGCTAGCCGTACCGTTTATGTGGTTTTACTTTAGTTTTACGACAACTTTTTTTTAGTCTTTTAAATTATGATAAAATTAGTAGAGAAGTGTAAGACCACACTTCTAAATTTTTTGCTTTACCATACCCTGCCGACACATACCAAAGAAATACTCACGACGACGATCTTACCTCTTCAAGCGGCGCATTCCCACTTCTTTCACCAATTCCGTTGATCGTCACTTCGACTTGTCTTGCTCCCGCACATATACCCTATACATATCATTGTTTTATATTTATAATCTTGTCACCTCGATAATTTAAATTTGTTCGGAATTTTTGTTGATTAATCTAACTCAGACAAAGGGAGAGCAATTACGTACGGATATTGTGTTGGCGGTAGCAACACCAAGGTCGTTATGACAATGAATGGCGAAGACAATATCATCAGCCCCTGGAGTGTTTTCTATGACATAGGCCACGAGTTCTCCGAATTCTTGCGGCATGTTGATCCCGACCGTGTCCGCAAACCCCACCGTGGTTGCACCCGCTTTTATCGATTCTCCTAGAATCTTACATATAAAATCTTTCTCCGTCCTGAATCACAAACTAGTATACTATAAAATCTATATATGACATGATCAAAACTGGGCCAGATAACTGTATAAGGCACACCCTTATATTTTTCATTCTCATACCTTATATAAAAACAACTTTCAAAAAACAAAATTTTAAATTTCACAAAACAAATCAGCTAAAAGCGTTTTAGATTATGAGATATATTATTTCAGCGTTGAATTTATGCTTTTGTGTTTGCATGTAAATATTGTTTTATAAAACAAAAAAAAATTAATCAAAACATTTTCAATATTCTTGTAAAAGATAAACGTACGTAATTAAAAAAAAAAAGTAAGTTTACTAACAAAGATTTTGTAACGTTAAACCTAGTGGCCGGAAAAAAAGAACAATCGAGTTATACTAAGTTTCAAGATACCTGCCGCCATCTTCGCACCCAAATTGGATGTCTTTGAAGCCCAAGCTTTTAGCGTACTTAACACTGTTCACGGCCATCTCGATCACTTCTTCTTTAGTCTTTTTCAACTTATATTTCATGTGAATTTCACTAGTAGATGTGAATAGCATTACCCTCGGCCTCTTCGCATACTTCAGTGCCTCCCAAGTTGCCTCGATGTCTCTCTTTTTGCATCGTGCAATGCCGCATATCACAGGAACGTAACCGGTTTCCTCATCCACCTAAGGAAAACAGCAATATATAGTAGTTTATTTTCGTTCCTGTCAATTTTGGACAATTACTAAATATGTGTTTGTAATTTTCTGTAAGCATTCATGAGCTTCCAAGTTAAAAAAAAATCATTTATTAGTGAGTAGATTGGCCCATATTTTTTAAATGCTAGTATAGATTATTACTTCTTATTTCTAATGTGAGATTCTTTAACTAACACTTTGCACATCTAATTTTATTATATCTATATATAGTTTGAACATAAATCATTATATTATTTTCTTGAAGTGAGGGAAATAAAGAAACTAACCTCGTTCCCCACGGTCTTGGCGATGGTTTTAATAGCTTCGAATTCTTCCTCAGACGACACCGGAAAACCAACTTCCATGATGTCTACTCGGAGTTTAGCTAGCTGCCTGGCAATCTCTAACTTCTGCGGTGGAGTAAGTGCTGCACCGGGAGATTGTTCACCGTCACGAAGCGTCGTGTCTAATACACGCACATAGTTCTTGTGGGGAAGCTTGTTCGGAATGTACTCCGGCCTCCGTTCCATGATAGGTTTGAGATCAGTAGCACTAGTTGCCACCTTTTTGGACTCAGCGGAGCAACATGAGACGAACAGAGTCGCCTTGTCGTATGGACGGGTCAGGCGAAGAGAGGGAAAAGAAGATCCGATGGGTAACCCTGACCGGAGAACCATGGAGCGACAGCTAGTGGTTATCATACTCGACGATGTGAGAAGTAACGAAGCCATTACTATAGAGAAAGTAGGAGAGAAAAGAAGAATACTATATTATGGAGGATAGATAGTGGGGAAATTGTTTTGCAATGAGGTGGAGTGCATGTACAGATGATATCTATATTTATATAGGTAGAAAATCTTTTTCTCCAATTTTATATAACCAGATGATTTACTCGACCACTTGATAACCTAATATCATTAATTTTTGATAAAAAATTATAATATCCTTAAACTTTTTTATGTTATGGTTTAAAACGCTTTAAAATAAAATAAAAACAATTTACGCGAGTGAATGATCGTTCTAACGTTGGAATTGTTACAAAAGTGACGGGAAATGATGAGAATACACAGAAACAATTTAAATTGCTTTCATTAGTTTTTTTTAAAGGCGGTAAATATACCTTTTGGGATTTTACAACCAAAAATTAAATAATGTTTGGAATCTCACATTATTTTTTCAATTCATTGTCAGTTGGTTTTAATTAAGTTTATAACCATAAAATGATAGTTTAGACTTTAGTTTAGGGTGATCCAAGTAGGGTATATTGCAGTTTTAAAAGGGAATTCGGTAAGATAAAAGGTCTTAGCTATTATTTTGAATCGTGTTACGAATCTCACATCCTAAATGTAATGGAATCTTTCTTTCTTTTTTCTTTTTTTGAGCAAATCCATCGTAAGTGTAATGGAATCCCACATTATATTCTTTAAATCCAATTGCCAATTGATTTTTGAGTTAAAACTATAGAAGGGTATGGAAGTATCTAGAAGATTCTCAATATATAATCAAATATTGTATAGTTATGATATAAGATATTTTACATATTTGTATTCATCTAGTTTATGAAATCTCTTTACTATATAAACCTATGTAATCCTAATCATTATTCTTATGAGAGTAAGTATAACTTCTTCCAGTTCTAAACTCTCATCACATTATCAAAAACCATTGAAACTCAGCATGAAAACGTTAACACAAATGGTATTTCTTCAGTTTAGTATGATTTAATATTATACTTTTATTTATTCGATATGCATACATTTGTAAATAAATATTGTTTTTGCTTTCACAAACGAGGAAAATGGAGTTACAAACCAATCGAATAGAGAAGTGACAACATTTCAAGAGATGTACAATTGAGTATGCGTTCGTGATTGTTGTTTTGTGATCGTGAGAGAGGAATCGAGAGAATTTTGCTAAGCGAGCTTCATAATAATGCAGATATTTTTGTCTGTTGATGGTGAAACAAATCCTTAGCAGTACTTCAACAAAAGTATTTGGGGGCAGAAATTGGACCCTGATGCAGTGCCGTTGCAAAGTAACCATGTTGCACGATATAAATGTAGTCAACACTTCGAGAGCTGGAGATCAATCACTTCCCTTCTACTCGATTCTTCCAAGCCAACCTCTATGTCTTCACTCTCAGGTATGTCTTTCAAGCATTGATCCATATCATGTGGAGAGAACGCTAGACGCCACGGTGAGCCTGCAAATCCCGGCTCCAAAAGTCACAAAAATCATTAGAAAAATAATGTTTGGAACAGATTCAGCACCATTCAACAACTAAGCAACTCTAAACTTGACGACGGACTGCGGTTTTGGTTTCACTCCCGTCGTACCGATAACTTCTAAGCTGCTTTGCAATTATTCAAAATTTCTACTCTCTATGTTACATTTAATGAGAAAAACGTTTTTGTGTTGAATATAGGTTTACATTCATACAAAAAAAATATAGTTAACATTATAACATATCAAATGACTATAATCAATCTTTGCAGTTAAGAGAATTTTAAGATTACGTAACACATATGTTTTTGTTAAAAACTACGTAACACATGTTAAAAGATATATCAATCAATTTCTTATTTTTAGATCAAACAATTAATTTCTATTTTAAATACATCTAGTTTTCATACATTTATATATTTTTACGTGTGAATCAGTTTCCATAAGCATTTGAATTTTGATCATATCCTTGTTTTTTTACTGTTATGCTTTTTATATTTTACTAATAACTAACCCAAATACAAAATTCATTATATTATTCAATTACAGCTTAGAAGTTATCTAAGCTGTTTTGGCTCAACAAATTAGGTTTATTACTTTTACTGCCTCAATTAGAATATATACTAAGTTAAAGTAAAAAGGAGAAGAAAAACTGGATGGAGTAATAAAAATTTAAAATTAATCTCAACAAATGATAGTTTAATTACTCCATCCGTTTTAATTTATAAGAAATTTTAAATTTTTCAGAATTAGGAAAACTACATCTATATAAAATAGTATATATATTCTAGGAGGATTGACAAAAATAACACTAATAAATTTTTCTTCCAAAAATATCATCTCTTTTGAAATATTTCAAAAATATCACTACAAAATTTAATTATATGTCAAAAATAAATAAGTAATTTAATTAAAAAAGTAAATAAAAGAAATTATTTTCCGCCAATTTTTTTTGTCAAACTTTTCCCGCAAAACAATTTCGTCAAATTTTCCCGCCAAAAAATTTTCTGCAAACAAATTTCCCGCCAAAAATATCCGTAAAACTATTCCAGCCAAAAAATATCCGTCAAATTTTTCCCACCAAAAAAGTTCAAGAAGGTAACTACGAAATTCAGGACAGATTTCGCAAAAAATCTGTATTGAAATCCTTACTGAATTTTGTAAAATTCTTTATAAATTTCAGAAATGATTATTTGAAAGATTTCACCAAATTCAAGAAATATTCTATAAAATTCAGGAAGGGTTACAAAAAAAAAAAATCTGAATTTCGTGAACCCTTACTGAATTGCGTAGAATCTTTCCTTAATTTTTAATATTCTTCCTGACTTTCCTTTTGTTTGGCGGGAAAATATGGGTGTAATTTGTTTTTGGCGGGAAATTTTTTACGGAATTTATATTTCCTGCAAAATAGTTTGGCGGGAAACTATTGTCGAAAATTTTTGTTGGGAAAATATTGTTGGGAACTTTGGGTAATAAATTTATGTATTTTTATAATTAATAATTTTAATAATTAAAAATAAAATAATTATTTGAATGCTATTTATGTCCAAAAATATTTTTAATGCTATTTTTGTCTAATAAAACTTAAAATTGTGGTATTTGTGGAAATAGCTCTATATTCTAACTGAGCCAATAGAAGTGATCGTAAAAGTCAAGTAAGTATTAAAACAATCCTATAAAATAAAACAAAAGAAGTATAATTTTATAATTATTAAATAGAAAGTCTTTTTTAAACACATATTCAATTAATAGCGATTTCATATAATAATGAGGAGTTTAAGGAAAAAGTCATAATTAAGTTTTATCTGAATTAATATTATGTAGTTTACCCATACTATCTGCGAAGCCAAATGATTATTAAGTAAATACATTTAATTTTAGCTACAAATGTAATGTATTATTATCAAAAATCAGAAATATTACGAATCATGTAATATATTTTAAAGTGTAATCAAGTAATGTTCGAGAGAAGAGGTATATTTTAAAATGGACAACATAAAATGGTATTGTTGCAAAAGGATAGTAAAAAAGGGTAGTTTTGCAGATCTCCCTATATATTTTATGTTATTCAAATCATCGATTTTCTGTATTAAAATTTGTTTCTCCGTAAAATGATTGAAAAATCTTGTTTATTATCTAAATTAAATAACAAATAATCATATACATATTTGTAAATACTTCTATTTTCTTCATAATATTCTTAATTTAGTTGGATTCTTTTTGTCATAAATACATATATATAACAGTAATGGAAAAATATGTAAACATTGTACTAAATATTGGATAATGATTTAAATGAGTTAAGAAACGATCTGAAAGCGACACATTAGTATGAAAATTTCATTAATAATACATGCTGATAAAATTATTTTTTAAAAGTGTTTCTCAATTAATATATAAGTGATTATATATCCAATTTTAAGACACATACACATATCAAAAAAAATGTTTTTATGATTAGGAGGTTCATGGCTCATGAACCACGACATTAGGGGTGGGCATTTGTGTTAGGGTATATCAGGTTTAGAGGTATAGGATTCGTTCGGTGTTTTCTAGATTTTGATTTTAGATCGGGTTCAGGTCGATATTTTAGGTTCAGATTCTCAGAAGTTCCCAAAAATCAAAAAATTTATAACAAAATTTATCTAAACTACTTGAAAATACACCAACTATCTAAAAAAACTTATACTTTTTTTTACCAAAATTTACTTAAGTAGATTAAATACCCAAAATATAAAAAATCTGAATATTTTGGACCCTCTAATTATACAAATATAAATATCAATAATAGACTATTACTATGTATTTAAATTGTAGATATGTTTGACTACTTGTTCAGACTCAGATTTTCTGGTTTAGAAGTGTAGAACCCATTCGAGTATTTTAAATTTTGAATTCGGATTCGGGATTCAGATCTGTTTCAGGTCGGGTGCTCATGTTCGGATATTATGCCTATCCCTACGCGAGACCATGTAATTAATTCTGTTTTGGAGAGCTTATTCCTCCAACGTAGATCAAACTCTTGACTTCCAAAATCCTTACATTTTTGGTAATCCAGTCTTAAGCACTAGGATAACTCGTTGTCGATAATTTAACTCTACCATTTTTAACTTTGTTCATAATTTTTGATTAGTTTTAACTAATATAATATTTAATGATATATTTGAAGAAATTTTATTTAATAAGCGCACTTTAGCTTCAAAAGATTTTATATTGAAACAGAAATAGTATCACTCAAGATGATACTTGGTTATTAATTATAATTTAAATATACAAATAAATAATTTCATTTTAATTAGTTACTATCCTTCACTGTTTTATTTTAATTCAATTTAATTGAATTAGTTACTATCCGAGGAGGAGCTTCCACAAATTGTTACGGAAAATTTGCTTATATCACAATCTCTCTAGATTTTCATAAAATTTCGAATATTTTCAAATGTATCTAAATCATTATTACACAGTATGTCTCACTTTATATCATTAAACTAGATCATAACGCGTGTTATACAGCACGGGCATTAATATTTGTATAAATTAAATTGTATACTTTATTTGAATTACATAAGAAATAGTATAGGATAAAAGTGATGCCATAATATTTTTCAATGTTTTTACTATTTGGATATAATGCTGTATTGGATTGACTTTGTTTAAAAATGTTATTTTTATAATAAATACAACATATATAGTTTTAAGTAAATGTGTAAAATTTGTATACAAGTTGTTTTGGTAAGAAACATGTTTCCTTTGTATTAGAGGATCTAATTTTTGGCCTAACTTAGAATTAGTTTTTGTATAGTATTTTGGTTATATTTATGAACCTAATTGGCCCTATATTAGATTATCTTTGATAGGACTCACGAAAAAACGGACCCGATAACCAATCCAATATCCGAACCAAAAAACTGGGTTAGGACGGGTTAGAATTTTAGAAAATTTCATTATTGGGTAGAGTTTTAGTAAACCCGTGGATATCCGATTGGTTCAAAAATTACCTGTTACCCAAAAAGGGTATTCTAAAACCCAAACATTAATTTAATATCCAAAATATTAATTATATTTAATCGTAATATAATCTAATTATCTAAGATTATATAAATCTAAATATGTCAATTAATTTTGGACCTAAATATCTTAAACAACTAAACTATTCAAAAATTATTTGTTATGTTTGTCAAAATTTAGTAAAATATATTCAAATATAATTAAATTTATTAAAACTTAACAAATTTAAAAGTTTTTTTTGTTTGGAGACCCGCTATATACATACAAAATACCCGTTTCTATTTTTTGGGTATTTTTAGGGCCTGAAACTTTTTATCCAAACTGACCCAAACCCAAATGGACCCGACCCGAACCAGAACCAAATATTTAGAATTATTCTATTGGGTAGTTAATCATATACCCATTAATCCCAAACCCGAACGGGTTCTATACGAACTCGAATGGGTTACTCATATGTCCAGCTCTATTCTCTGATTTAATTATCTAAAAACTCCCCAAAAAGACATATGTTTTTGCTGACTACTTTTTATTCGAAAAATTTTACATCTTCTTCTGCCAAAATCATTTCATAAGACATCCCAAAACCCTTGGAATAATGATTCCATGAATGAAGAATCCTAATTTGAATATACCAAGAGGTTTTGAAAAGTTTTAAATTTTTGATAGGTGTGTATGTGAGAAGGTACAGACATCGTGATGGTAATCTGCTTATTTATAATTTTAACCTGTAGTATACCGCAGGTAGGCTTATATTTTAGTTAAACTAAAAACTTTTATTGTAAAGATGATTATAAATATATGATATTATTTGATTTGATTTTAAATGTATAGTAAACTGCGAGTTGTATATGTTTTGTTGATATTATTTATATTGTTTAGTATTTAAAATTATACACTTGTATTTTGATTGTTAATTTTAGAGTTTTATCTGTAGTATACCATCTTGTATTAATATCGATCTAAACCCGTCAATTCTAAGATTTTCCAGCTTGTATTAAAAATTGAATCACATCATACACATAAAAAATCTAATATGTTATTAATTATTGTAGTATATAAGATTATAAATTTTCAAAATAATATATATGAAATTGAATATAAATATTCAAATTATGACCCAATACTCGGTAGAAAGTTTTCTTAAATCTATTTTTGACATGTTATAATAATTTTTCATGTATTGAATAGTTTATATTCGTTTTTAAAAATTCAAATTATGGCAGATGCGGAAAAACTCTAATTCTTTTTTTATAACGATGATATTATTTTTCGCAAAAATAGAATCATATAAAGATGAGAGGTGAACTATAATAATTAATAAAAAAATTAATATAATCATTTAGATATCAAATCTAATTTGTTGATTTTAATTGGTTAATTGTTTGGAAATTAATAATGTATTTCGTTTTTTTAATTAAATTTAATTAATTAAATTACTATTTGAGTTTTTAATTCTTAAAGAGATGAATTAATTTACTTTTTAAAATTTTATTTCTAATAGCATACCTATGTAATTACTTACAAAATATAAGGTTATATTTAAAATATACTTCCCAAATAATATAGTAAGATGTAACAAAAAAACAAAGTCACATTGGTCTAGTGGTAAAAAGAGGTAATTCCCGTTATCTGGGTTCGAGTAGCATTGACCACTGGCATTTGAATAATTTAATATGTTTTTTGGGGCCCAAGATTAGTTTTTGGGCGTAGAAAACCTATAACAATTTTTTTTTTTAAAGTGACAAAAAATATAAACTTGATTCTTTGTAACTTCAATCCTAAGAATAAAAAAAGTATCAAATTTATCGGTGTTAAAAAAAAATCAAATTATAGCTTATATGAATTAGTTTTGGCAATTTTTTCTTAAGAAGTAATCTGTTACTTAATTATCAAACTTAATAAAACTAATTTGATTTCTTATAAACATGGGTTTCTCAAAGATATCTTCGATGTTTTCCTATCTATAATCTTGGATTTTTTCATGTATACTACCTGTTTTGAAGACTACCTAGTTCATGCAAGGATATTTCCTTAGATTATCTGAAAGATAATAAAAACTTCCTATTAAGGAAACAAGATGGAAATCACATTTAGATAAGAGGTTATTAATTTAGTATAGAATGAGTAGCATTGATATTACCATTCCCTCTTCTTTACACTAGTTTAATTTTTACTATTGTAATATCAATTTTACCTCTTTAATAATAACCATCCCATCCAAAGGTGTGATACTCTAGTGGTTTAGTACTTGGAGTTGGTTTCATTGTGCCTCTAGTTTACTTCCCTTTGGGAGGAGGTGTATTCCCAAAAGCTGACTCTGATACTATCTACACTGATTTTAATTTGTGGTCGTTAATTCATTCATTCTAAAAATTCTTAGATGAAACTAAACAAATGTTAAAATTCTTGGTCATCTTTAATTTATATGTTCAATTTTTCTCAATCGGTAATTAAAGCTCGACATTTTTTGTATTCAACTAAGTGAGTGAAAAAAATTCTTTATCAAAAAAAAGAACTACTAAATGAAAAGAAATGAAATGGAGGAAATATGTTATTGGAAATTTGTTTATTATTATTTTTCTCTTATACATAATGAAACTAGATAAGAACCCGCACATAATGCGGGATAAAACGATTGAATTAAACTATTATATCTAAAATTATTATGTGGGATCTAACACTTATTTGTATATAACAAAATATGTAATTAAATTTTTTGTTTTATTTAAATTTACGTATATTTCGTGTAAAAGTACGTTCCATCTGTGAAATATTTGAACTTGAAAAAAGTGATTTAATATTTTTGAATTCTTTTGATTTAGGCAGTTTGTTAGATAAAAATAATAATTGGATCAAAAACTAAAATCGGAGGAGAATCCAAAGTTTTAGTTTTATACAATTTTTTTCTTTTTATATATAATTAATTTAAACTTTTAGGATTATGTTAGGCATGTTATTTCACTAATCTTTCATAAAATTATATATGTTTGAAATGATGCAATAAGATATTTATTTCAAATTGTATATATACAACTTTTTGGTTATATACGACAGAAAATAAAGATAATAATAATTAGTATGACTAATTTTCCAAATACTTAAGGTAAGGTCCGATTATTAGGTGTTCAATTTTGTTAATTGGGTAATAACTTGTAATTTTGGTTAATTAGTTGACTGAAAATATGTGGTAGTTATTCTAATGACAAATTAATGCAAATATTCTAGTAACAGAAGGATAAATAATTAAATGGGTTATGGAGCTTTATGAGTACGGTTAGCATGATATTCTTGTTAATAACACGTAAAAATAAGGTTTATTTTTAGAATGTTTCTTTATTAGATATAGTCACAAATTAAATATATATACAATACATTTTTTTTTCTTTTTTATCATATACAGTACATACGCGTTAGGACACATATATCACGTGGTATGCACCTCTAGGTTGGTGTCACTGACATATCTCACATACGGTAATCATTGTGGAGATGCTATAAGTAGAATAAAGGGTCCCTAGAAAAACAGACTTGCAACTAGTTGAGCATAGTGAGGTTTCCAGTAATTATTTCTTCCTAAAGAACATTATGATATTGAGACGTTCTTATCTTATCTTTATCTTTAGAACAAAAAGGCACAATCATTTTCATTTTCTCTACATGACTACATGGTGCAACTCTCATTTTAATATATTAAAAAATATACGGAATTAATCTTATGGAAGTCATTCGGAATTATATGACCAAAAACTTCAATTTGCATCCCCAAGAAGAAAATTAAGTCTATTATAAAGCTTTAGTGATGCTCAGTTTTTCACTTTTTGTAACACCGACCGCCGTTGTTTGTGTGTTCTTATATTCGATGTCAGTCCACAGATTTTATTTTTATCCGATGGTTAATGTGTTATTATGTAAAACTTATAAGTTTGGTTTATTAGTTAAATATATGTATATTCGTTTATGAAAAACTAATTGTGTTTTGTTTCACTCATATACATAATTAATGTTCAAACTTAATTATAATTTCATCATAAAGTTATTTCATAATGACTTACTGGAAAAAATGAAAGCACTTATATAACTATATCACTGAACATTAATATATATAACTATCTCACTATACATCATGATTTTCTTACTACCATTTCTTGATTTAAAATTTCCAAAAGTTGTTGACAAAAAAAATCCAAAAGTTATTGAGGTAAATTTTTTTTCCTTTAGGTAACTGAAAATCTTTGTTTTTCCTTTAGGTAACTTAAAATCTTTTTTCAAGTTTCCAACTTGAAAGTATATCTTAGACTGCCTATATTAGTTTTAAACATAATTTGCGTATGATATTTGAGTTGATATATAAGGGTTTCTTTAAGACTATCATGGCCTTGGATGGTTGTGGTTTTGGAAAGGATCTTTTTTTTTGTTTTAGTTATTTTGAAACATATTTTATAGCCATCCAAGATTTTGAAGAAAAATATAGGGAAAACTAGTTTTTGGGAGTGTTTTTTTTACAAACTTTTAAAGGAAAAAAAAAACAAAATCCATTTTTTCTCAACTCCAAATCCAAATTCCCATCTCCATTTATCTACAAATCAAGTATATAATAAGTTAGAACTTCAATGGACTCATAAATGATTTTCTTTTTTTACTTATAAACTTTTGTGTGTTATTATTATTTTATCAGTATAATTAAAATATTTATTTGTCAATTTATAATCACATAAACTAAATCTCAAAATTTAAAAGCATAAAGACATTTTTCATAAATATTATAGATAAGACCAAAAACTAAACAAATTAACCATTCAAGTTTTTAAACAAACTAAAATATACAGCAAAAATAACTTTTAAAACCTACAAACTACAAAAATAATGTTAGAACGAAAAACTACAAACATTGATGATGCATGTCTTTGTTGTATAAAAAAGAAGTTATTTTCGCATTGGAACGTCTACAGAATATTTTGAAAATGTTTTTATTTTTTGTCTTGAACAAGTTAAGAAATTTGTTTTAGTATTTGAGTGATACTTTTCATAAGGGAATTTGATTATTATGTTAACTTACGCTAAATTTGAATATAAACTTACACTTCTTTTTTAATGAGAATACAACATCTTCATAGTTTTGAAATATTTTGATTTTTTCATCATTTTTTGTTAAAGCAAAGGTTTGATTTTTTAGAAGTAAAAATAAAGAAAAGAGGAGACCAGATCTTCATAGTTATGATATAGTCGATTATATATATCTCTTTTATGAGAAGACCAAATCTTCACAGTTTTGTCATATTTCTGATTTTTTTGAAAAGTAATATACAAGAGAGCACGTGGGGTACTTGCAACTCCAGTTCGGCAGAAGAGTTGTTTGGACCTCCAGGTAGGTACGTAGGTGACCTTTGCTTAATTTTACTTGTGCATAATTCTGTTCACTTTTTTCTAATCGCTATCTACAATCATGTTTGTCACCAATCCGTAATTTTATTTAAATACGTTCATGAGATATGAGTAAGTGGCTTATTAAGTAACTATAAAATAAAAATAAAAAAATAAGCTTTGATTGGTGACTTTCAATGTTTCTATATAGTTGGAGGGTATAGCTATTATATGCTAAAATTGAAATTCTAAAACAGTGCTTATTTTAATTGTAGATAAAACAATATCTCATTTGAAAGTTTGAAACAGAGGCATTGCGAGTTATGTAAGAATATACCTTTTCATAATTTATTTATTTCATATACTATTAAAAACACACTAAAAACATACTAGTGAAACTATTATCAAAACACTGTATTTTTCATATTTTGCATCAAAATAAATTGATGTATTAGGAAATAAAGCAGTTCCTTTTATTTAATACTGTTTTTAATACATTACAACAAAAACGGCATTATCAAATGGAAATTGATATTACTGTGGTACACAAATATACAAGAGATACAACGTGTTTACACATTCGATGAAACCTGAGGAACTGGTATATAGCCGTTAGACTTTAAACCGTTAGCGCCGTTTAATTTCTCCAAAGAGATTTCATCGCTAGATGTTACTAATGCCTTCAAATCAGCATCCGTGATTCTCTGAAAATTTTGACAAATGAAAACACATTAAGTTCGAGATATTTTTTCAAAATAAAAGTTTGAGATTTTCTTTTCTAAAACTTTAAAATCAGTTCGTTTCTTACATTCTTATACCATATATGATTAAATTTGTTAGTTAAACCGTATTGCATGCATGTGCACGAGGAGATACAAAATATATAGAAATTGAAAACCTTTTTATTCTTGGTTAAATCTCTGAATAGTGAGAAGACAGCGTTCAATTTCTCATCATCGAGTTCATATCCCAACTGAAAATAGAAAATATACACATAAGTAAGTATATGAATCATCTAATATTTATCTCTAGGAAGTGTAATCTAGTAGGTAGGTACAATTGTCACAAGGAATACCTCTTTCAGCCGATCTTTCACAGCGTGACGTCCACTGCACATTTCCATTGTTGTTAAAATTAATATATAAGAAGACAAATAAAACAATTGTTCGTAGGTAAAAGTATCACTAAATAGAATATTAACCTAAGCTTTCCAAGAACAAGGCCGGAATTTTGAGATTTTACAATCCCAATATCTTCTGGTGATAAGATCTCATAAGTACTCCTATTTTTCAATATTCCATCCTGAAAAATATTGGAACAAACATCATATAAATCAATTTAATCTCGTATGTATTTTTATTATCACATATATAATGTAAATGTTTATTTTAGTTATAGTGTACATCTAGAATATTCGATTAGTGTTGGTTAAAGGGATTTTAAAAACAAAAATCTAAAATAGTTTATATAATTTCTTAATATCCGTGTTTACCACCAATTACGAACCTGATGAATGCCGCTCTCATGAACAAAACAGTTCGCTCCAACTATGGGCTTATGTGCTTGAACATACAAGCCCGTGTACTCTTGAACCTGCTCAAGAGTTTACATAAATTTTTGTTAATTAATTATATATATATATATATATATGTATATATATGGCATGTGTGAATATATACCATCTTGCTGGTAGCCATGATTTGGCGTGTGTCTATTTTTGTGTAAACCCCATTGATCACATATGCCCCTCGACATTTCAAAGCCATCACGACCTACATACCATTTAAATGGTCATGTTGATAATGATGATCATGATCATGATCATGGTAGTGATGAGATTATGGTAACAAAAATGATGATACCTCCTCAAGCGACGCATTGCCACTTCTTTCACCAATTCCGTTGATAGTTACTTCGACCTGTCTTGCTCCCGCACGTATACCCTATATATATATCATGTAAATTCGTTGTTTTATATGTTCATATTTTTGTCACATTGAGAATCTATATTAGTAAATATATATATGAAAATATATCTAACACACACACACAAAAAAAGAGTTAGTTCCGTACGGCGATTGAGTTGGCGGTTGCAAGACCAAGGTCGTTGTGACAATGAACAGCGACGACAACATCGTCAATTCCAGGGGTGTTTGCTTTGAGATAAGTCACGAGTTCCCCGTATTCATGTGGCATGTTGATCCCTACCGTATCACCGATGGTCACCACCGTAACACCGGCTTTTATGGCTTCTCCTAGAATCTTGCATAGGAAATCCTTGTCCGACCTGAATCACACTATATTTTAAAATCAAATATATATATATATATATGACATGATCATATATGTAAAATTCGCACAAAATCCATAACATATCTAGTAACAGCTAAAACCGCCTTTTCTATTATGATCTAGAAATCTAGTGTTTGAAAGATCTTAACAATGTTTTAGTGACAATCTAAAAACCATCTTATTTGAGTTCTTCACTTTTCCTGAACAAATTCTTAACATAACATTTTTTCCCCACTTATCTATTTTCTATTTTTGCAAAATCCAAAAACCAAATTCTAAAATCCAGAAACCAAAAACTATATAAAAAAAAACAAAAAAACTCACAATCATTCATGCCTTTTGTTTGTGAATTATTCTTGCCAAAAATATACCCAAATGTCAACGCAAACATAAGTTACTAACAAAAATAGTTTGGTAATACAAACTAAGCATAAATAAAACTAAACCAAAAACGCAGAGAAACAATTGAGATATATAAAGGTTTAAAGATTTGGACCTGCCGCCATCTTCGCACCCAAACTGGATGTCATTGAAGCCCAAGCTTTTAGCAAACCTAATACTACTCACGGCCATCTCAATCACTTCTTCTTGAGTCTTTTTCAACTTATATTTCATGTGAATGTCACTAGTAGATGTGAATACGAGTATCCTTGGCCTCTTCGCGTACTTCAGCGCCTCCCAAGTCGCCTCAATGTCTCTATGTTTGCATCGAGCTATGGCGCATATCACAGGGACGTAACCTGTTTCCTCATCCACCTAAGCAAAACAACAATATAGTAATTAATGTTCGTTGTTGTCAACTTTGACCGTTACTCGCTCCATTTGGGAGCATTCATGAGTTTCAACACAAAACCAACTAGTAATGACTATATAATATTAACTCATATATTGTATATGCTAGAATTGTATTTCTGATATATATGGGATTCTTACACTTTTACACATAATTTTGTCATATATATGTCACAAAAAAAAAATCTTAACTATACGACCGGCTCTAACTAATCATGTGCATGTGCTTTCTCTAACCCGTTAGAACTTGGCTAATTATAAATAACACTATAACTAGAAGAATAGATGGTAGGAAAAAAAAACACGAATAAAACTACATCCAAGTGAAGGAAAACAAAAAAAGCAGCAGGCTACAACAAACGGATTAAAATAAAAATAAATAAGGACCGCAAAATTAGTAGTAAAATTTAAATACTAATACAGTTTATAAATTAAGACAAATAGTCCTAATGTATTCATCAGCCGTTTTTGAAAAAATTCTAAACACATAATTTGTTTTCTTTATTTCGGCCTCAACTATAAGGGTCATGTGCAATTTATCAACTATATATATATAGTTTGAACATAAAATTATATCAAGTTTTTTTTTGTGTGTTAAAATATGTACATAATCATTTAAGTGAAGGAAATAAAGAAAAAACCTCATTCCCCACAGTCTTGGCGATGGTCTTAATGGTTTCTAACTCTTCTTCAGATGATCCCGGAAAACCGACTTCCATGATGTCTACTCGGAGTTTAGCGAGCTGTCGGGCAATCTCTAGCTTCTGCGGCGGAGTGAGGGATCCACCAGGAGATTGTTCACCGTCACGGAGCGTCGTGTCGAATACACGCACATAGTTTCCGTCGGGAAGCTTGTTCGGTATGTACTCCGGCCACCGTTCCACAACGGGTTTGAGATCAGTAGAACTAGTTGCCGCATTTTTGGACACAGAAGAGCAACATGAGATGAACAATGCGGGGTTCTTGTACGAATGGGTCAGGCGGAGAGAGTGCAGGGAAGATTGAAAGGGTAACACTGACCGGCCAACCACGGTGGAACCGGTGGTAGGGATCATAACGGAAGATGTCAGAAGCGATGAAGCCATCACTATGGAGTACGTAGGAGAAAAAAGAGAGAGATACTTTACTTTAATGTGGAGGAAAGATAGTGTGGGAATTGTTTTGAACATTATACGATATAATTTATCTATTTATAGAGAGATTTTTTTATTTATTAAACTTTTTAGTATTAGAAACATTTTGATGTTAAAAATAATAAACATTTGAGTTAGCGGAATAAGAAATTATATTCGATGAAAACATTAAACGCAAAATAGTATCTTCTTTAAAATTAAATATTATACTGTGTTTGATATCTTATTTTAGAATATTATACTTTCTATAAACAGTTTCGTATGTTTACATTTTTACATAAATATTTAGCTGTATACATATATATATATATAAGTGATATACCTATGTATAGAAAAGATACTCTCTCTGTTTCTTAATATTTTTAATTTAAAGTTTTTGCACGCAAATTAAGAAAATATATAAATCTCATTTGATTTATCTTTTTTTAAAAAAAATATCACCAATTACAACTAATCCAACCAATAAAAAATATGATGTAAAATATAATTGGTTAAAAACTATTAAATACATTTAATGTTTGCATCGAAAAGTGAAAACAATACTTATACTGAAAAAAATAAAAAACCTTTAAACTACACTTAGTTAGAAACAGAGGGAATAATATTTAAGTTTGAGGTAACAAACAAATCCTAAGTTTACTTACAACGATGTTAAACTCATTTTTTTTACATTTATTTGTTGTTAAAAATGTTTTAACTCATTTATACACACTTTAATATAGCCATAATATGTTTTGGAAACGGAATAACAAGTAATAGGTTTTTACCAAAATTTGTAGCATAATAGTTTATAGCCTGTAAGAATTTTTTTTTTATATACAATAACTAATCGATATGACCATATCTAAAATGGGGATAAAATCACGTGGTATGCACCTCCAGGTAGGTGACATACGATATTCTTTGTGATATTTGTTGCCTAGTTGGTAGTCTAATATAGTTAAGTTTTCTAGTAGTTGTCTTAGAATAAACACAGACTTGGGATATTTGTAATTAGTCAGTCTTACTAATTTTAATTTCTAGTAATTTTACTCAGACTCAGACAAAACATTCTTCACGTTTCATATATTGCTGACACGTTGATGCATTATGTCTTTGTCCCAAAAACTAAAATGATGCATTATGTGTCTGTATAGGTAGAACAAAAAGATACGATTTTCTTCTTTTTTTTTTTCTTTTTTTTTTTTGGTGCAATTCTTCTTATCATAATAATTAAAACAAAACACCAGTCCAGCCCATAGAGAAAATATAGCATATGTGTGATTTAATTAATTAATTTGCATATCAGTTTTTGTTTATGATACCAGTTTCTCATGGTGCATATCAATTTTGAATACGATTCATTAGGCTATGAGATTGGGTTCAAATCCTTTGGGTCGATCGTGAATGGTACAGTAAATATTTCTGGTTTTTTGAAATGCAATATATACAAATTGGAACAATATGGAGGAAGGTTTCAAACCCATTGGTGCCTTACCAGGTCTGCATCTAGCTAGATGCTGGCATGTGGATATTGTTCATTTTGTCAAAGTAGAAAAATGGATTCGGATGTTAATGAATGCATAATAAGGTTTAATTTTCGGCATTGTTCCTTCAGAAGTGATTAGCATGATATCATCACGTGTATGCTTGTATAGGTAGGTGAGTTGTGGATAACTTCAGCCATACAGTGCTGTGGGATTGGATACTAATTTAAAGTAATAAATAAACTATTTTACATTTTTTGCCAAAAAAAACAAAAAAAACTATTTTATATTATAATAAAAAATTAGATACTAATAATTAAATTATATCTAAATTATTTTACATTAATAAAACATTAAAACTTATAGATACTAAAATAGAGGGATTGGATCCTAATTATATAAAATTGTAACTAAATTATTTTACGTTATAATAAAAAAATATACAAGTGAATTTAATGAAATTCATCCAAAATTAGTATCTATATATACATTTTTGCAGCCATTTTGTGAAATAAATCTTCAAGTTGGGACTTATTTACAGTGGTTGCCACTAATATTTAATAATTATTTTTGATAATTAGAAAGTAAATCTTCGAATTAAATATTTGATATTTAACTATCTTCCCGAAATCTCTCCACATTAACTACACAATTAGTTACTAAAATAAAACTTCCAAAATATTTAATATCATTTAAACACTACAAAATTATCATTTTTGATATTGCTTTTTTCATGATTATAACAATTCGATTATAAGCATCAAACTGCATAAATATTTGATAGCAGTTAATTACTACAAAATTACAAAATATTTATACAATGATTTATAAACATATCATAAATAAAATCAACATTAATAAAATAAATAGGTTTTTTACGGGACGAGTTTGACAGGACATTACTTAATAACAATTGTAAACTTTAAAATAAAAATATTTTATATATAGATACAATTTGCAAACTTTTATATATATTAAAAAATTAATTGTCCCCGCGGTGTACCGCGGGTTAAAATCTAGTACTTCATTTAAAATTATAGCTTATAATAAAATTTATAGAAACTAAAAATAGAAGGATTGGATACGGATCTTGTGACGATTGGATATGGGTAATTGTTGAAAACTCTTAACTTGCATGTAGGTTGTTATACGGTCCTCCAGTATTTTTATTTCCTCATAGAATAACTTGAAGTGTTTTTGGTGGAATCTCTTGAAATTCCATGGTTAAAGATTCATAGAGTTCACTGCTATGTTTACCAACTTTTTTCTTCATGCTGAATTAAAGTTTCTTAATATTATGTTTTTACGTATTCTTCCACTTGCAATTTGAAGGGAATTATTATCAAAATCCATACATAATCAAGTTTTTAGAGAGTTGATTGTTTGTCATGAAGTAAGATGAACAATTTCTACACAAATTAAAGGGCCTATGGGCTTATAAGTCCCAATTCTTTTTTGGACCAAAAGCTTAATATATCGACCACATACTAAGGGTCCACTAACCATCCGAGAGAGAGATCTTGAGCTTGGTTGGTGGCATCCCTCCATTTCGTTTCAACTCTTCCGTTCGCTTAAAGTTTAGATGAATATAAATCTCTTTTTTAAGATGAATATCAGAATATGATCTATTTATTAAAGTCAGTTAAACATTATTTGTTTTATAAAGTCTCAAATATTTTATATATTCGATCCTTTCTATTTATTTTACCATATGTAACGTTGTATTAGACCGACGTGTAACGTTATTGTCCCTACCTTACTTTTTCTTACTTTTAGTAAATTTTCTTACAAGAAAAAGCAGAGAATAATAGTAATCGAAGGATATGTGCTGAAGGAAAAGATGAACCATCTGGGAAGGGTATATATGTCATTTTCACAAATGAATAGTATCTGCATTTCCATCAATCAATTTCTCCTGGCCGCTCGAGTTACTGACCAAAGGTGATGACTTTTATACACAATCCTTTCCTTCTCTTTCTCTATAGACAACTATACACAATCTTTACATTTTGCTCGTTATTTAATTTAGGCCTCTCAAAACTTTAGACCGGTTCTCAAAAAGAGAATACAAACAACACAACGACAAATAATACAGATATTTCTATATATGCCTATATATTGTAGTGTGTAGTACTCTTTATAATGAACAGATAGTCTACTGGAAACAAAGACTTCTTACAAGTTATCCCATCTAAAAACTTTATCTCGTGGAATTTGATATTACAAAGAATTGGAAAATAAAATCATGGGAAAAATTAAGGTCTTCTTTTGATTTAGTTTTTTTAGTTTCTCATTGATTTAAGGGTTTGATTAGTTTTGTTGCAACTCTCTGTGCAAACGTTATATATATAATTATTTAATTATATATTAAATTAATTATATAGTTATACATGTTTAACAATAATCATGGAAACTATTTTATACCGCTTCATAATGTTTATACAGTTCTCAACTAAAAGTTTCTTCATTTGAACGTTGTGATGCAACGCAGGTCCTGGTTAGCTGTTGGTAGTCATTAGAAAATATATTATTTTTACAAAAAAGAAATGGTCAGAACAATTTTACTATGAATATTAATTTACAAACGGTCTCTAAACTTCCACCAAGAGACCCCGTAATATAAAGTTACCAAAAAAAAATCAAAATATTTCAACGCAAATTTCATCATGTTATTAAAGTCGTATAAAATATTTGTACTTGATATATTCGATTTAACTAAAATCTATTTGTAGTTATAAAAGGAACAATTTAGACATAAACATATGTACCAAATCTCCTTAAAATATTCTTAATTAGTTATACTATGATTTATTTAAAATATAGTTTCAACTAGGGCTGAGAATATAGATAACTCATTTGGATTCGGGTTTTAGATATCTTACTATATTTTTTAATGTAGTTATTTTGTTAATTTATAATAAATTTAATTATATTTGAATATTTTTTATAAAATTTTGACAAATAGGATAAATAATTTTTATATAGTTTAGTTGCTTTGGGTATTTAGGTTTAAAATTAATTGAGAGATTTAGATTTATAATTATAAGTTTAGATATTAGATTATAGTAAAATTAAATATAATTAATATTTTGTATATTAAAATTATATGTTTGGGTAATGGATAATTTACGGACTGGCCCGATACCCACATGTTTACTAAAACTCTATTCAGTAAAATAATTTTCAACTCTAGATCTTCTCAACCCGGTTTTTTTGTTCGAGTATCAGTTTGGATATTGGGTTCGGTTTTTTTGCCCAGGTTTACTTTCAACAATTTAACTATATTGACTCTAAATATACAATTAGGATTAAATAAAATATATCTTTCATAGGTTTTATGTTAAAACATTATATATAAAATAGTAAGATCATTCGCTACAAATTATTTATCTATCGGACATTTCAGTTTGGAAGTTTAGTTCTTTAGCATATGTGTTGTTAACAATAAAACATATATATGTCTTGCAAGTGCGTATATATCTTTAACTAAAAAAGTGCGTGTATATACGATTTTGTTTGCTATATATAGCATACACATATAATGGTAATAGTCTCATCTAATTATAGAAACAATAAAATGCTATATATGTGTGTGGGCGTGTGTGTGTGTATAGTCGTTCGTATGTATAGATCACATACTTTGTTCTTAGTTTTATCTGAAAGCTGAAATGATCTACTCTTCTCGACCAAAACGAAGATCTACTCTTACATCCTTTTGGGTTTCATCAAATCAAATCTCCCATAGTCCCATTAACATTGTCTCTTCTTAACTAGAAATCCAATAAAGAGAGATAAATAAACAAAAAAAAAATACAAAATCCCATAAAACTGATCATAGTCGCTCTCTATCTCATTCTCTCTCCTCCCATACCCCATCAAATCTTTGATATTACTAACAGTCAGTCCAAGATATATTTATATAAGAAGACAAGAGAGTCTAGAAGAACTAGGAGTAGAAATAGGGCAAGCATTTGTATTCTAGTAGGAGGCTACCACTGCTTTTGTTCTCAGCTAGGTTGCTTATCGAACTAGAAGATGAACCTGAACCACCCATGTTTATGTTAGAATTAGTGCCTGTTCCACTAATCATTTGCTTCAAATCCCCATGCCCATTGTAGTAATTATAATACCCTTGTGTGAATTCCCCATTGTACCCTTTTGTCCTCTGGTCAATGTGGTGGTCTATCATCATCATCATCATTATCTCTTCTTGCTTCATCATAATCTCTGATCTTATCCCATTGACGTCTGAAGAAAAACTGGTGTGGTTCTTGTACTGATCACACATATTGTGGTTGAGCAAGAAACCATTTGCGTTCGAGGTGTTGTTGTTGCTGTCCGAGAGATAGAGATCTTGAGGATAATTAGGGTTAATATAGGAAATTATCTGTTTGTCACCAGCTTCGAAGCCATTGATGCTGGAGATGAGGGATTTTGTTGGGTATTGATTAGGGTTTTCAGCATACGGATTGTAAGAAGAAGATGGGATTGTTGTTGGTGAGGTTGGTCTTTTCACATCCTGAGAAATAGGGTTTAGATAAGGAGAAGCCATGGCTGATGATGATGAATCAGAGGAAGAAGACAAGAGTTTCTTCCTTAGCTTTGTGTTCCAATAGTTTTTTATGTCGTTGTCTGTTCGTCCCGGTAGATGAGCTGCTATTATTGACCACCTACAAGTTTCAATTGATGTATATTAATAGCTAATATTGGAGAAAAGTATAGCACTCTTGATGAATTAAAGTTGCTCGTAGTTTTGACTAAATCATGGAATCAATGTAGCTCGTGATTTTGACTAGATTTATGAAGAAATTAAGCACGTTTGGAAATATTTTGATCATTACTTCAAAATAACACATAAATTCAAAATTAGATTTAGGAGAAATTTTGTTACTATTATAAGATTAATTGAAGGAGAGTGTGAATTAATATTTTCTTTAAACCTATCTAAGCAGATAACTATGAAAGGGCCTTCACAGGCAAGTGGGCGAAAAAATGATTTCATTTCTACATTTTTTGTAAGGATCTTATATGATTAAAGATGATTTCAAAAGGAATTAATTAGAGAACCTGCTTCCTATGGCAGCGAAGAGACTAAAAATGATCCTGTCTTCTTCCTCAGAGAAGTCACCATGCTTTATGTTTGGTCTCAAATAGTTTAGCCACCTCAGTCTACAACTCTTCCCACATCTCCTCAAACCTTAAACCACAACAAAGAATGGCATAAGCTCTTATTTGGGCTTAGAAGCTCGAAAAGGTTATCTAGGATTAAGAACATGTGTATGAACTTACCGGCTTTGAGGGGGAAAGAGATCCAATTTCCACCATTACCATACTTTTCAATGTAATCTCTAAGTTTAGAGTCTTCTTCAGGCGACCAAGGCCCTCGCTTCACTTTTGTCTTGTCGCAACACGGAGCTCTTCCCATTTCTCTCGTTAGTGAATTGAAGTTTGAAGAAGAGAAAAGAAAAAGAGAGAAATTGTTATCTCTTACTTGCTTTTTTTAGGATGGACTTTTTGTGTTTATGGAGGAGTAGTTGAATATGTGCCCTTTTAATAAGAGACTTGGATTTGGACACACCCTATCAATTATTATTATATATTATTATCTGGAGAACCAATTATTTATTTCATTTTGTCTCTAAAGCTATGGGTATGGAGAAGTCAACATGATTGACATGCATGCATATTTATTGTTCGTGTTTGAAAAAATTAGATTTCCAATTATTCATTTTATTTTAGCTCGCGCTTCGTTTGATAAAATTACGTTAAAACAAATTAACTGTTCAAAAGATAAACTTTATTTATCCCTTCTTTATGAGGATTTCAATGTCTTTTATTTCATAACTTGGGGTTAGTCTGGAATATCCCTACCAAAATCCAGAGTAATTCCAGAGTAACTTGGTTGTCAGCATACGCATGGTCCAAACTCCAAACAATCAAAATTGAATCATTAATATCAAGAGAAATGCAAATATTTAAAATCCAGAACTTTGTAATGAGTTGACAAAAAAAAAAGTCATTAACTAAAATTATCAGCAGGTTTCTTGATTTGATCATTCGTCCAAATGTATTTTCATACATATGCACATCAACTTGCTAGTTAGTTTTCATCATGAATTTCAAAAGTAAAAAGGAAAAAGAAAAAAAAAACAGTCCCAAGTGGTGTTGATATTACACGGATAAAAGGAAGAAAACATGTTGGAAGAGAAGATTGCATTGGACGGACCAGTGAACTATATGGAACTGTCTGATTATAAAGTGACAAAAAAACAAAACTCAATTTTTGTGAAATTCTATTAACCAAAAATGTATCATCACGAGTTGACTTACCAATGTTGTTTTTCATTATTACATTTAGTAAAGTGCCAAAAGAACCCTTCATAATTATTCATTCGTACTACTTTGATGGACACTTGCATGCATGAATAAATCTTTTGAATTATTTTTTCACACAAACATATAAATATATGTACATAGATGAGTTTCGTGATATGTGCTCTATATATCTATACATATATGAATATCATGATGATCAGGTGTATTTTTGGCCCGACTAATCAACTTCAGAGCTATAATGACCCATCGATGTATCCATATATATGTGTACAATTGATAGATCTACTGTTTTACATCATTTAAGGTACATGTGTTTGATTTACGCATGCAGATATAGTCACACACTCATTTCCACAAATGTGCAAGTAATATGGTACAAATGGCCAAACAAAAGTTTCCTGATTCGTGGTGTACTCCTTACATTTGCTATATTACATTTACATGTGTTACAAAAGGAACTTATACGTGTAGTTACATTCTTTTAGTCATAATTATAGGGAAATAACCTCTCTCTTTTTCTTGTAAAACTGGTAACTTAGTTGTTATTGTTGAAATGTTGTCTAGTCTTGTAAGATAAATTAAGGGTTTAAAATCTCCAAATTGGGCTGCAAATTCACTACAGCCCAAACATATAGGATATTAGGTTGATAAGTAATTATTAAAAAAAAATTAATTTTTAAATACAAATCTGAAATTAAACATGGTAAATAATAATACACATTGTAATTAAGCTATGTATGTATGTGCCTTACAACTTCTAGATGTTATATGCCGTGAAGAATGTCAAATTAGTATCCTCAATATTCTACTCTTTTAATGTAAAATATAATCAAAAACAATATTCTAAATATATATGTGATGTTGTAGTTAAAAATATGCATATTAATATCTTTATTTTAATTTTATATTTTCTATATAAGAAAAGGTGTCTTTAGTCAAATGGTTGATGGTCTATATTTGTAGTCTTATACGTCGGATTTTGACTCGAGTAAATCGTGTTATCATGTGAAGTACTAGGGACTGGATTTTGGGTGAAGCTTTGTCGAGGCAAATAATGTCAACAATATTTTTTTCTAGGTAAAATTAATTAAAAACACGTAATTTATTGAGTGGTTAATGAAAATAATAAAGAATTTGAACTGCAGGTGATCTTTGGCTTTTTAATTCTTTTGTCAATTTACGATTGCATCAATCCCTTTCTCCTACGTCTGCCCTTGAGTTGTAATGTTCAATGCATATGTAGAAAATAGTATGGAATAATTAGCATAAGAGGGAAAACAGTATTGACTCATTGGTGTTCCATGGTTTCCAGACGCAATTAAGAACGATATATACTCATAATTGCTTTTAAACATTTTTGCACCAGAAATTATTAGTATCACTGAATATTTCTCATGCGTCACCTCTTAGACAGGCAATTATTGTATATTTTCTGATCAGTATTATAATTGCATCCATAATAAGAATTATTAGGAAAACAACAACTCATTTCTTATATGCGTGAAGGAGGCAGTAAATAAATAAAAGTATGCTACTATATATGTGTTGACGAAAAGAGATTGATTTATATTTTATTGAAACAAAACAAATAATTTAGATTTAATTGAGTCAAACTATGATTGGATGATGGATACCAAAAAGACAAGAGTCTTTTTCTAGTTTGACTAAGTGTTTATAACTCTGTTTTTCCTCAACGGTTGGCAAACTAAAGTGGACAATTTTACTGAAGTTTTTTGCCAGGCTGTTAAACCATTTCAATATATCAATTTCTAAAAGCAAATTATATAGATATATATACTTTATATGTTATATTAAACAGATATTTTTCAACCTATAAATTATATTATATGTTAATATTAAACAGATATTTTTCAACCTATTAATTATAAAAGTTGTTACCTAATACCCACTGTTACAAATAGACATTAGTAATTTTATGCCAGCAGTATATATCCTTACTATATAGTATGTTAAAAGAGATTTTATGAAAAGGGTACTAAATTTGACCCAATCGATAGTTTAATTTATATTTTGAATTCTTAGCTAAGCAAATTATATCAAGTATAGTATTTTTCTTATTTTGTTGTTTTAAAATAGAGCCATAAGAAAAAATAATATTATTTTTAACCCAGTCAGATAATTTTAGTTTATATTTTTCCTTTTCCCTTTCAATTTTTTTATTATATGAACTCATTATATCTGATACATAGAACGTTATATATATCCAATTTTCTATTAATAAATCAAAAGCTTATCTAAATATCCTATATAAACTTTCCATGGATTTCATATAAAACTTATTATATTGAAAATAATGTTGATGGTGAATATTGGAAAACAAATCTCGACATAGTTATGTATTATATCTAATATGTTATATTTTTAAAACAAATAATTAGAAATCTACACAATAAATGTTAAAAAAAAAACCTCAAGTCTGATAATATTAATTAAAAAACAAAATTTTTTTTTTTTTTAAAACTCAAGTTATATCTAACATTTAAAACAGATGAACAAAAACGGAGTCAACAAGTATTTAGTGGTCCAAAACATTGGCAATATAGAAGAGGATTTCGAGATCATTGCCTAAATAAAAAGAACTTTTTTACTTTATCAAAATATTAGCATACACATAGAATTTTATTTTTGTTCAAAAGTAATAATGAATATTAGAAGATTACATGCATAAAAATTTATTATAATTCAAAAATAATAAATATGGACTAGATTTTTCTCCTTTCGTGTTTAATATCTTTTTTATAATGAATTTATCTGTTTGTTTTATTAATATGTACATATCAATATAAAAGGCGACATACTTGAAAATGTAAAATATGCTCTCTTGATTTTCAAAATGACTTCAATCCCAAATGGCTTAAATTCTTATGTTGACGATACTGTGAACATTTGTGGTTTTACTCCCATCGAAATGAGTTCCAACCTTAGGAATCATGAGTCTAAGATGGTTCACTCAATGTTCAATACTTCTGACCACACGAATCATCATGGTTTGTTTTCTTCCTCTCGTGTGTTTAATTTTTATCAAGATTCACATGTTTCTTCATCTTCTTTTGGTTTCAACAATTCACATATGGCTTATCATATGAGAAAAAACATGGTTTCCACTTTTGGGATGCCTTGCATAACTCAAAACTCAAATAACCCTCATCTTTCTCAAATCTCTATTACTCAAACTATCACAAATAGCTATTCTGCTATTGTTCCTACCTATAATCTTATTACTTCCCAAAATGAATATCAACGTGCCAAAGAACCCAACATCTTCAATCCTCCTTTTTACCCTCCAAATTTTGTTGACAAAAATGTTGGAAACCAATGCCAGATCTTGAATCCTACACCCCTCAATACCATTTTTCCACATCAAGCTTCCATATTTCCTAGGAATGTAGACAAATTTTCTTTTTCACCAAAACAGAACCCTCACCAATATGTTTCGTATCGCCAACCCCTGAAAAGACATTGTAGACCAACCAAAAAATTTGAAAATACTTTTAGTGATTTTGATTCTGGAAAAGATATTGAATACGATGGTCGGACGCATAGCTTACCATATGAGAAATACGGTCCATATACATGTCCCAAATGTAACAGTGTGTTTGACACTTCACAAAAGTTTGCTGCACATATATCATCGATGCACTACAAAAATGAGTCCATAGAAGAGAAATTTAAGAGATATAATGCAAGGAACAAAAAGAGATTACGTAAAAGAAACCAAATGATCCATGAAGAATCTAACAATATCCAACCAGAAGAGATAGTTGCAGAGGAAAGCGGAGGCGATAACAACATAGCAAGTAGCAAGTGACATTGAAACTTTACAACATCAAGAAAAATCAAAGGATATAGAATCCTTGTTATGCATTTCTCAAATGAACATTACAATTATTTAGAATTATTATATTATAAATTATTTAAAAATATGAGTCTCTATCTTTCTATTCTTATGTGTTTTGATGAAAGAAATTGTATTTGTAAGTTTTCGTGGGTACACTTGGAAAATTGTAGGTTTTGACTCATTTGTAATGCCAAAAATATATGGAAGGACCATGAGAGCGTTATAAATGGGGAACAAGTACAAATATGCAAAATATTGAACAAATTGTAAATACGTTTTGTTTATTCTAGTCTAACATCACCAATGGCTAAGTCAACTGGCAAACGTGTGTTAAGAACGTACACTTGTTTTTGCCAAATGATTCGACAAACATAATAAATGACTGAAGTCATAGAAAATTCGTTAGATTAGATTTAACTTTTCAATTAGCAATCATTTAGCGGCACTGAAATTAGTCACCTATAGATAAATTATATAAATTCTCTTAACAAAAATTCCGGGTATGGTTAGGAGTTGTTAAGGAATTGCTCAGTTGGAAAATAGAATGAATTTACCTTTAGCTAATTTTCCAAATGAATTAACATCACTTTAAAATTATCTTTCATTTTACTTAGACTGTTAGACACACATCTACACTATTGTAGGTTTTGACTCATTTGATGAAAGATGTTGATAGCGATTTGCTAATTTTAAGATGAGTTATCTTTGGCTAGACTTTATAATGTGTTTTCAAAGAATCGGTCGACGTTATTATTTTTGATAGTTTAATCTGAGTCTGCGAGCTAAAAAGTAAAGATGGCTTATAAGGGTAGAGGAGGAATTATGAGGTTCATGGCATTAAATTTCAAAGGATGGGAAATATAAGGTTATGACAAGAATCAATGTTTAAACATCGAAAATAGTTTCAAAACTACAAAGACATATAATTGTAGATGAAGCTAATATCATTTTATTTTTAAATCAAATGTTCTATATCTTAAAATCATTGACTAAATCCTAGTACAGGAGTAGTCCTAAGCTTTCCTTGCATCCAATTCTGAAGCATTTGCAAAGAAGCCTTTGGTTGATCCATCGGAACCATGTGTCCAGCGTTATAAACCTTTAAAAGAAGAAAAGTTCAGTTTCAATTATATTAATTACACTAATATATAGGTTTGGTTCATCGTCTTTTTTTTTTTTTTTTTTACCTTAAGAAAAGTGAGAGGACCGTGATTTTTCAGTAAACCGGCTTCTTTACCATCTACTAAGAATGATACGTTTTTTGCTGATCCAAAACCCTTTTGGCCTGACCAATTCATTTGGTCTACCCACCTCGAGTTTCCTGTATACCAAGAAAATTAATCAATTAACATAGTTGAGAGTATAAGACTATTCCGCTCAATATTCTTAACATAGTCGAGAGTATAAGACAAACCCTTTAAAACTCTAAGCCTAGACAAAACCATTTTCATCTAAAACTAGCTAAACTGATAGCACAAATGAAACTACACTTTTGACCTATTTTAAAATTCCAAAAATGTTTATAAAAAATAATTATGGCAACGGGAAATTATAATAAAATCTTACCAAGCCAATTGCAAATGAGATCATATTCTCCAGCATAAACTAGAAGATTGATTCCATCATTGACAAGAGACGGGATCTTGACCTCAAGATTCTGCATCCAGTCCTCTATCATTGCATCATAAACTGTACTACTACAAGACACAAACTTGATATCTCCAACTCCTAAGGCTTTCCGTACATTTTCTTTGTTCAAGAATATTTCCATCCTCGAAAAGTCATAACACAAGCTCCCCACACATTTCTTCCTAATGTCATAATACTTCAAACAAATCGAGGAAATCTCGTAAACAAAAGAAATTTTATTGAGAAAACACAATCAGTTTAAGGTTTTTTATGCTTACATTTAGGCCACTTTTTTTTGCCACTATCTTGTTGAAGATACTGGTGCAAACTTCAACAGCAGAATCACAAACTAAACCACCACCAAGACCTGATATTAACAAAATATAAGTTTCTTATCTTTTAACTCGAACAATATGTATCTAACGAAAATAAAGAAGAAAGAGCTTTTTATTGAAATTACTGCATTTTTTGGTTATATTTTGACACTCAACGTAATCTTGCTTGAGGCTCTCGTGGTCAGACTCTGAAATCAACTTCATTTGCAGTGCATAATCCCCATACGCACCATATTGGATCTCCGGGTTGGTTAAACCGTTACCAATCGCAAAACCCTGATTTCAATCGAGATTAAACAAGAAAATTTGGTTTATTCCCCCCAAAAACAAAACCATTGTGATCACTTACCTTAAGGTTGATTGGAATCCCTTCTTTCTTTTTGTTGCCACTATGAACACGTGAAGCCAAAGCCGGAATGTAGTGACCAGCGTAAGATTCACCGGTAATAAAGAAATCATTCTTTACGAATTTTGGATGCTCTTTAAAGAAAGCCTACCAAAATTCAAAGATAGAACCAAAGTCACTACAACTCAAAAGAACAATACAGATAACAAAATTTGGAAGACCAACAGCCATCAAACCTGTAAGAAATCATAAAGGTCATTACTGACACCATCCTCGTCATTCCGGATATCGCTTTCGTCAGATGTGTAACTGAAACCAGTCCCGACTGGCTGATCCACGTAGATTATATTGGATACCTATTAAAACAAGAGTTAAGAAGAAATGCATTTTTGCTATGTTTATTGTAGATAGATATGTTTCTTGAGTAACAAGAAAGATGTTATTTCTACTAAACTAGTCAAACCTTGTCCCAGCCAAAATCGTTCCAATAGAGAGACAAATCCTTTGAGATCTTGAACGGACCGTTTTCATAAAACATAGCCACACTACTACTGCAGCCCGGTCCACCGGTTAACCAGATCACAACCGGATCGGTTGTTTTGTTCCGTGATTCAAAAAAGAAATAGAACATCCTGCAATATCAAATAAAACACGTGTACTTATCTATACTAAGTACTAACTACTAAATTGATCTCCATTAAAGCAAATCATTATTTGAACAGATTAAAACTTTACTTGGCTGATTTTGAATGAGGAAGGCTGTAATAACCAGCGTAGTGGCCAAACTCTTGAACAGAAGGACCAACGGAAGCGTTTTTGGAACCGGCTGTCGCCAGAAAATCAATTTGTCTCTCAATGAGTCTTGGAGCATCAAGGCTTCCTTTTGGGATGACATTAACGTCATACTTAGGCATTAGATTGAATGATTTTATAAGTCTCTCTGCATTACCACTCGAAAAATTCAAAGACGATGAGAAAACAGAGGGATTGTTTAGGATCCTTTTAGAAGTTGAGAGCCAAGACTGAGAAAAGATGAAAAGCATGAAGAGAAAAAATGTTTTGGCCTCCATTTTGTTTTTGTTTTTTTTGTTGTTTTTCCTGCTTTGTACGAGAGTTGGGTGTAGGGTGGAAATGGAGATATATAAGGACTTGGCAAAAAATTGGATTAAGAAGAGATATATGGAAGATATCTTTCCAAAAGTGATTTCAGTATATAAGTTTATATATATCAAAAATAAGAAAATATTCCAAAAAGTTAAAAGCCCAAAAAGTTAACAAATCTTGTATATTCAACCCCCAAATTTATATTTTATTCTAAGTTACCCTAAAAACTAAATTTAGAGTAAAAATTAAAAGTTAAAGTCTCAATTCCAAATGCTAAATCCTAAGTCCTAAAACTTAAACTCTTATCCATATAATTGTTATAAATAAAATATATTTTATAACTTTAATTGATTAATGTTTAGCCAAATTAGTTTCCAGTCATTACTTATAGCTTTTATAATTTGTTAGGAATACACCAGATGATTAAAAATGAAAATTTTTGCTCAAAATATGTTATTGATTCAATCAACGTCGATACAATGTTTCTATCAAATTTTGATTTAGTGGTTATCTAATTCACCTTCTAGAAACCAAAAACCAAGTGAAAAAAAAATTCCAATTCACCAAATTAAAATTTAGGTGCATGCATGAATTTACCACACCAGACAAATCTCTTAGCGGCTATGATGCTTACTAGGTCTAGTCATTCGGGTTTTCGGGTCAGTTCAGAATTTTTTCCCGCGTTTGGTATTTTAGGTGACGGTTTAGAATCGTTCGAGTTTTTATAAATATTTAGTTTAAATCGGTTCAGGAAGGTGTATGATTTGAGAGTCTGAGCTAGTTCCGGTTTGAGTCCCCAAAAAACTCATTTTTAAAAACTTTAATTTTGACATATATAACTAAGAATTTCTGAATTTTTAGTTATTTCTTGTATTTTTGTTATTTGTTTTTTGATATGAAGTCTTAGGTTTTTAGGGGAGATGTGAAGTTACTATGTGTGTGCTAGATCTAGGTGTTTGTACGATTGGAGAGTGTAAAGAGTGTAAATAGCATAAATTAAAAAGGAAGATTTTGAAAACTACCCTATGTTTGAGTTTCATAACGAGTGTAAATAGCATAAATTAAATATGTACCAAGCTGAAATTGTTAACTCTAATTTGTAACCATATAGATTCAGCTATTAATCACCTATAACGTAGATATTGTTTATGGCCCAAATTTGAGAAACTGAAGCTAGCTCATGTATATATATATGAAAAGCCAAGGGAGATACATTTGCACTCAAAAGATATACCATCCAACACCGAATCAAAATTATGGACACACTTATATTGGTATCGATCATGGTCCTAATGCTCTTTGCTAGGTCTGGATCTGCACGTGCCGCCACACTTATCGTATCCAACGAGATGCAAACACTTCCAAATGTTCCCGTTTTCGTCACGTGCCGCCCAACCCCTGAACTGTCCAAATCCGTACCTTTGGGTCAAAAGATTATGATAGAGATCCCAAGCATTGCCGGCGATAATGAAAAAGTGGCGGGATCTAGACAGTTATCACATACGCTATGTGTAGGAACGTTTTACAATAAGAAAAGTTCCGCAGCTTACGGGATGTGGTTCGTTTTGTACGATTCATCAGACAAAGATCACTGCAAAGACTCGTGTTCCATTTTTGCCAAAGACTATGGATTTTATAGTTGGAACAATAACAAGAAAACCTTCGATCTCATCCCTCCAAGGTTTTGGATTAACTAGTTAATCTTTTATTTCCGTTTAACGTTATACTTCCAGATTCGAACTATATAAATTTGTGATATTTGACTACAATTCAAACCCAATTTATAACATTTGATAACTTTTGTTTACAATTCAAACCCATTTGTAACATTTGATTACAATTCAAACCCATTTGTCACATTTGATAACATTTGGGGTTTTTTCACTTTTTAAGTTTTACTACATTCATTTTTTCACAAAAAAGAAAAGAAAAGTGATTTACATATTAATGAACCTCCTTATTATTTTCCGACCAAACTACTATGTTTTTCCTTTTCTCCATTTTCGTTTTTATTTTTATTTTTTAAAAACTAGGGTGATTTTACATCTTTATTCAAATTTACTTTGGATACTAAATAAATTTTAATATGGATTTTCAGTTTGTTTTTTAAAAATCTTAAATATCTTGAATCAACAAAAGATGAAAGCTAATATTGTATCGCATTATTTTGAAATCAGATATCCTAAACATGCATTAGAATCATTGACCAAATCCCAGAACAGTCTGCAAATTCACAAAATGTGGTTAATTAATAGCGAAGGTGATTTGAAAAGGGAGATACATTTCCACTCGAAAATATACTTTCCAACACCTAATCAAAATTATAGAAAATTATTTAGGGGACATGACACATGAGGAGAGTATTCACGAGTCGTTAATACGTCGAGTGGCGACGACGAAGAGCTACGGGAGATAGATCCTAGGCAGAAGAATTGATCTTCCACGAATCCTACGGGGAGATAGATCCTTGTGTCTATATACTAAACACAAGTCCACGTCTATATGACAGAAAAGACTCATCGAATTAAATATTGCCAAGAATTGTTTTTTAATCTCGATAAATAAAACTTATGATCAAGAAATCAGTTATAAACATATATGAATAATTAAGATTGTCATAAATAACACTATAAAATCTCTAACAACAAAAAAAGAAAAGAAAGTCAATAAGGACACTGCTTTAGCTTATTTTTCTTGCATTGGAAATCGGTAAGGACATTACACCAAACCTTATTTACTCCTACAACATATACTCGTGGAGTGTTAATCATTTACTCCTAAAGCATAGACTCGTGGAGTGTTCATCATCACTCTCTATTATTATCCAATTATCGTACACAGAAAGTAATAGTATCCGGTTTAATAGTTCGGTTGAGTCGGATAACTTAAGCAATATATGAGCTTGTTCACGCTCTGTTTTCATTTCTAAGATCAAATACAAAAACTTTAACAAACTTTCTTCATCTTCTCTCTCGTTCGTAATACAAAGAAGAAAATATGGCGACCAAAACCTTCTCTCTCCCTTTCCTCCTCATAGTTTGCATCTTCTCTCAACTCTCATCTACCTTTGGTGATCCTTCGGTGAAAGATTTGGGCCAACACGCTGGCTACTTCAGCCTTCCGCGTTCAAAATCAGCCAGGTTGTTCCATTTCTTCTTTCAATCACGAAACAATAGTAGTGATCCTGTTGTGATCTGGTTATCCGGCGGACCAGGTTGCAGTAGCAGTAACCAAAGATATATCAGTTACCTTAAGGTTTATTACAATCCCTTCTTTCTTTTCGTTTCCATTGTGGACTCGCGAAGCTAAAGCGGGAATGTAGTGGCCAGCGTAAGACTCACCGGTGATATAGAAGTCATCTTTTGCTAAGTTTGGATGCTCTTTGAAAAAAGCCTACGAATATGAAGGTAGAACTCAACTCAATATAATTAATTCAAAGAAAAATTCTTTTGAAATTTTTGGAAGACCAACAACAAATCAAATAACCTGTAAGAAGTCGTATAGGTCATTGCTGACACAAATTTTGGGACTAGGTTGGGTTTTTTTTTTGGGACTAGGTTGGTTCCTTTCTTGTTCCTCAAGAAACAAATTAATCCATAATTTAACTATTATTTTTTTTGTTTAATAGATATCCAATCTAATTTACGTGGACCAACCAATCCGAACGGGGTTTAGTTACGCGAACGACAGCACCGATCTCAGGCATGACGAGGACAGTGTCAGCAATGACCTATACGACTTCTTACAGGTTATTTGATTTGTTGTTGGTCTTCCAAAAATTTCAAAAGAATTTTTCTTTGAATTAATTATATTGAGTTGAGTTCTACCTTCATATTCGTAGGCTTTTTTCAAAGAGCATCCAAACTTAGCAAAAGATGACTTCTATATCACCGGTGAGTCTTACGCTGGCCACTACATTCCCGCTTTAGCTTCGCGAGTCCACAATGGAAACGAAAAGAAAGAAGGGATTGTAATAAACCTTAAGGTAACTGATATATCTTTGGTTACTGCTACTGCAACCTGGTCCGCCGGATAACCAGATCACAACAGGATCACTACTATTGTTTCGTGATTGAAAGAAGAAATGGAACAACCTGGCTGATTTTGAACGCGGAAGGCTGAAGTAGCCAGCGTGTTGGCCCAAATCTTTCACGGAAGGATCACCAAAGGTAGATGAAAGTTGAGAGAAGATGCAAACTATGAGGAGGAAAGAGAGAGAGAAGGTTTTGGTCGCCATGTTTTTCTTCTTTGTATTACGAACGAGAGAGAAGATGAATAAAGTTTGTTAAAGTTTTTGTATTTGATCTTAGAAATGAAAACAGAGTGTGAACAAGCTCATATTACAATTGCTTAAGTTATCCGACTCAACCGAACTATTAAACCGGATATTATTACTTTCTGTGAATGATGAACACTCCACGAGTCTATGATTTAGGAGTAATGGTCAACACTCCACGAGTATATGTTGTAGGAGTAAATAAGGTTTGGTGTAATGTCCTTACTGATTTCCAATGCAAGAAAAATAAGTTAAAGCAGTGTCCTTATTGACTTTCTTTTCTTTTTGTTTGTTAGAGATTTTGGAGTGTTATTTATTGCAATCCTAGGGTTTGTGGAAGATTAATTCTTCTGCCTAGGATCTATCTCCGGTAGCTCTTCGTCGTCGCCACTCGACGTATTAACGACTCGTGAATACTCTCCTCATGTGTCATGTCCCCTAAATAATTTTCTATAATTTTGATTCGGTACGGTGTTGGGAAGTATATTTTCGAGTGGAAATATATATCTCCCTTTTCGTATCACCTTCGCTATTAACCACATATTGTGAATTGAATGATTCGTCACCAAATTATTCTATAATTTAACTTGTCACGTCCGTTTCATTATACTGTAGGTTTTTTTTCGTTTTATACGTATGATCTATAAACAAATATATTATCCCAATCTAATTACTCAGATTATGACTTGCCCTAACCAAGTGATAAATTTACAGATAAGTCATATAATCAATATAGCCTAAAGTTATATTTAATCATTTATCAATATTGCCAAAATATGTTTAAAAATGTAAACTAAACATAAACCGAGAAAAAACAATAAACCGGGTTTTAATCGCTGAACCATATTTTCTAGATTAAGGAAAAAGGTTAGGAAGAAATTACCATAAAAAGAAGAAAAAAACACTTCGTTAACAATAATGTTTACATGTATTTTGAACTTTGAAGCATGGTTATTCATTTATATTATACAATACAGTGCGATCTCCTTGTGTTCTCATCAAAAGTTGATCATATCAATCAAGAATAGCGTTTAAAAGAGTCACTAGAAACAGTTAGGATCTAACTTTAGCGAGCCGAGCTCGAATTTCCTCCAATTCCTCCTCATCATCAACACCCTCTGCAACTGCCTCTTCCTGCAAAAGAAGAAAACCAAATTTTTCTCTCAGAATCTAATCTTGCAGAAGTTATAAGCCTCAACCATTTGTCATGTTCAAGTTCAATCATCTTACCTCACGTGAAGTGCTCGCCTTCTGTGCAGGTACCTTTATCCTCTCCTTCCTAACAGCTACTGGGAGCTCTGCAGCGGTTTCTCCAGCAATTGCTGTCAATACTTTATCAACCTCTTCATCAATCTCTTCTTCCATATCCTCTGAATCTAGAGCATTGTCAATGGCCTCATTCACAAACTCTTCAATAACTCCGGCCTGCACATATCAAAGAATACACTCAGGATTATAAACAAAGATACTAACTGTTAAGCAGTGATCATAACTCTGAATCATCAAACAGAGAACACGTATCAATAACAATGAGATAAGGAAACAATTAAAGGTACCTTAGTCATCTCTTTGCTAAATTCTTGCATTGTTGCAGCCATCTGTGGAGCCTTCATGAGATTATTAACAAGCTTCATAACCTCTGCGCTCTTCGACAAATGCCCAACTGTTCGAGCAATCGCTGCAGATTTCCAATGAACAAAGTTCAAGAAAACCACCACATCACAAAACATAGTAATAACAAATGATGAACACAAAAGATTTATTTACCAACACTCTCTCCAAGATGCATTGATATAGAATTCATCTGTGCCTTATTCTCATATAACCGGTTCACTGTTCTTCTCGAACTCACAATTTCCTTAGCAAGTGCCTAAGAACACCAAAGACTCAAATCAGAAGAGAGAGCAAAACTTTCTCTTTGCAGCTTACAAAGACAGAGACTTTTTGGGTTCTAACCTTAGCAGAGACCATATCATTCCTCTTTGCAGCTTCTTTAATAGCTTTCTGTACATTTCTCTCTTCTTTCTGTATATCTGAACAAAATCAAAACTTTAAAAATTCCATAGATTCAAACCCAACCCATATGATCAAATCGAAAAATTCATACACCAATCAAAATCATCCGATCCAAATCTGATTCAGAGTAAATTCTCGCAATTTTTGGGTGCGATCAACCAGATTCAATCCAATTAATCTAAACTAGCATCTAATTCAATTAGATTTCGAAAACCCTAAATTGACCATAAGAAAAAGGCGAGAGAAGATGTGTAAAATAGAAGAACCTCGGATTTGGCGTTCGATGTTACGACACTCCTGACGTAATTTGCGTTGCCAATCACGCAACAGTTGTTTGGGATCAGGTTTTGGCTTTATGATGTTCATCACTCTCTCCATTGTTGCGACTTGTGTTTTTTTTTTTAACCTTGCTCTGTTCTTAAAACTTTAGGAGAAAAGAATATTTGTATGCTTATGCCTCTGGCGGACCAAAACTATTAAAATAAGAATGATACTTTATCTTATGTTTTTTTTTTTACTTAAGGAATTGTTGGTTTGGAAGAAAAAAAAACCCGTAAACGGTCAGACCGAACTGAAATGATGTCCAAACAAAAAAAAAAGAGCCTAGAAGTATGGTCAAAGTCGGGCCAACATAATATTGGGCCTTTTAGTAAAGTAAATTTTTGGAGGCCCTTTTATATAATTTTCGTTCATATTAGATAATAGGTCCAATATGGATCCAGCAGACCCCAATTAACCAATCTTTAGTGCCAGGGATGATACTTGACCAATGAGGCAATGACCATACCCATTATAGATGAGCTACTGTGTCACTTTCGTTCGAACCAAAATTATGTTAATGGTCATTGTTTTTGTTGCGATTTTAGAACAAAACAACTGTACGACACATATTTGTTACTTTCTCTAACTGTGGGGTTACATTACATGTATCAAATAACTTGTAAAGAAAATAATGCTCATACAGTCAAGTCAAGCGAGATTGTTACGTTTCATTTCTTTTCATAAAAAAATAACATATTGTGTATGAAATATAGAATGAAGTTGGTATTTTGGACTAGTACAATTTCACTCTAACAAGTTATATGATAATCATTCCAAACTGTGCTCGTTGTCGCAATGATTTTGTATTTCCGCTAATTGTAATTAAAAGAATATAGATCAACCTAAGTGTATTCGATAGTAGAAGGAATTAAAGGTTTAAAACATAGATAATTGTGTAACTTATAGTATTACAATAATATTGATTGGTTTATTGTTTTGTGATGTCTACAAGACATAAGATAAGAAAGTAATGTGGGCCTCAAAAAATATGTGTAAATAAGAATTTAATAGACAATACATTTATTGATATATGCATCTTCTTCTGACACACTAGCTGTCTCTTGCTCACATTGCTCTGTCTTTCATCTTTCCCTATACAAACACCATCCTTTTTATTTTATCTTTATTCATTACTTTCCCAATTATATCTTCCTAATTCTTACTTATTTTATCCATAAAATATATTTAAAGATGGTCAACTAAATTTTTAGATCCGATCAGAGCGTTTTTTTAATGTGTTGAGTTTTGATCATTTTAGTTAGCTAGATCAAATGTCAGAACTTATAGAAGAATTTAGAAACAAATTGTAAATTTACCTATTTGTATTCTTTAAAACAAATTGTAGATTTATACTGGATTTATTTCTTTTATAAAAAAATTAGTTGTGTGAAGATAAACAAGAGCTTTTGAGTTTAATTTAAACCCAAATAATTGTGGTTTATTTCTTTTATTTTTGGAATAAAACTACAACTGTGAAATAAAGTTGCATGATACTAAAGCTAATTATATGGATATTGCAACTTAGTTAAACAATTTTTGTCATTCTGTCTTTACACAAAATTCATGTATCAAACTTCTTGCTAATTGACACCAAATACTATATAGCTATGTGGTAGTAGTTAATAAGTAATTTTATATAGGAAACTTAATTCGATAAAAGTTGGTACAACAATATAATGAAAAACACTTGTTATGAGAAAGAACACAATAACGAATAATGTTGTTTCTAGCTTATATGTTGTTAGAGAAGGAAAAAAAAACCAATGGAAATAATGTGGTCTTGCAAAGACAAGACCATGGATGGTTTCGTAAGTGTCTAGTGTTGAGTTTTGATGTGGTCTTGATGTGGTCATATTACTGTTGAGTTTTGGTCATTTTACTTACATCCGATGTCAGAATTCCGAGAATGAACTAAACGATTGTAAATTAATTTATTTGTATTCTAACTAAATAAATTTTATGTTGGATTTTTCATTTAAAATTGTTCTCTGGATGAAGATAAATGTTTATTTCTTTTATTTTTTCATAAAACTACAATTCGGATATTAAACGGCATTATACTAAAGTAACTTGTATGGATATTACACCTTACTTAGATAATTTATGTCATTTGAAAAAAAATCAATCTAGACCCAAAATTTCTTATACTAAACTTGTTAGTTGTTATATTGCTAATTGACACCAAATATTATTTAGCTGCGTAGTTGTAGTTAGTAAATTCATATAAGAAAATTAATTTGATAGAGTTGTTACTTTTAAATGTTAAACTGAAGTTGACATTTGATATAACTTTGCATTTCGATCAACTATATTCAAAAGAATTTATATGCCTACTCATCAAAAGAATTACACGTCAGCAATACTTTACACTTTCACTTCCCTGGGGCACGTTAATATTCCACTCAATAATTGCCAGCTCAGTAAACATCTCACGTGCCCGAGTTAATCCCCTCACGTTGTGGACCCCACTCGAGACATTCCCGGTTAACCAATTCCGAAACAGTCCGAAAAATTCCAGCCTAGCATCCATTCAGACACAGAATCCTACATGTCGACTTCTCGTTGGCTTAAAACCCTTGACCTTCTGTACGACCGATCATCGAGCTTCCTCCACAACGACTCGAGAATATGCCACGTGGCGTCTCCTTCTTTCATCGGCACATTGTACAAGAGGGCCCGCTTAAACACCGGTTCATGTAAGTTTCTTTGTATTGCAGACAAATTAGTAGCCGCCACGTGTTCCAAAACCTTTCGTAGATTCCTCACGTCTTTCTCCGCCACCGTTAGTGAGATTTCCGGCCATTGTACCGTCTCCGAGAACGGTAATTGAATCCCATCGGCGATAACAACGGGAACACAACCTAACACGGCGGATTCCACTAGTCTAGGACTCCATGGTGCCCACCCTAAAGGACAGAGACAAAACACTGATCTCACGATTTCTGATCGGTATCCAGCAAACCGGTGCCGGTTTAGATAAAACCGCCTTCTTCCTCCGAATTTCTTTAGAATCGCCGTTCTCACTCCCCTACACGCCGGGAGAAAATGGCATTTTAGTAAATTAAACGAGAAATCCAAAAACACAAAAGTCAAAGTCAACAAGAAAAAAATGTGAAAGGTTTTGGCTAACACAACGCACTTGCTGTAAAAGCGTCCGCTAATATTCTTAGGGTTGACTTCCATTTTTCCCCGGAAAAACGCCCAAATGTCTCGCCGTCCGTTCACCGGAGCTTTTTCAATAGCTTTTTGAACACTCTCCGGTGGAATATAAGGAGGAATCACAACATGTTCCACTTCTTGACATGGATGCTTGTACTTAACTCCAAACGTTTGTAAAATTATTGATCTCTTCATAAATTTTGGAATCCCTTCCTCTATAGCCATATCCTCCTTCACAGAACACAAACCAATCAAAAATCAATTAAAAAAACAAACTTTAGGCATGGAAGCCCTTAAACATGAGGACTTTGGAGCTTACCATTGCGTGGAAGCATGCGCCAAAGTCATGGGAAGCGACGAAGACGTGGTCAGAGCCTTGACTCCTGTTCCAAAATGGGTAATGATCGGAGAGAAAATCGACGGCGGAGCTAAGGAGAGAGCGAGCGTGGCTTAGAGAAGGGAAGCCGTTGGATGTGGAGAAATTGCAAGAAACGTAGACAGGGACGAAGAAGTAATCAGCTTCATCTGGGTCTAACGTACGGACGTCGGAGGAGAGAAGTGCACGGTGGATAGCTACCTCCGCCGCGAAGAGGTGGCTAGCGCAACGGTCTGATGCTGTAACCCAATCGTCGTTATAACTCGCCGGTAAATCGTAAACGTATATCTTCATTCCGGTGAACAAACCTTTAATCAGAGACCCCAAAAAATCAATTTTTGAGGAGAAGTGAAAGATTTGAAACAGAGAAGAGATAAAGATCGAGGCTTTTTTACCAATGGAGGTGGTTTTAATGGCGGAAGATTCGATGAGAGCACGAGATGGGAGAGACGACGACGTTTTGTGGTTAGACAAGAGACGTATTGACGACGGTGAGGATTGGTCTTCGACGGAGAAGTAAGATGTGAAGAAATACAGAGAGAGGCAAAACCAGAGGATCCATGTGTAATAGTTTCTGAAGAAGAAGAAGATAAAGATGTTTCTTTTATTTCCTCCTCTGTTGTTATTAAGCTGCATTTTTACGACGAAACCTGTCTTCTTCTTCTTCGTCTTGGTGATGTTCGGTTTCTTTATGTCAAGCGACATTGCTTGATTTAGCTAAATCAAACTCAAGAGACAGAGATTTGGGAGAAATGTAGAGAAAGAGTCGTTGAAAGAATTACAAAACCGGTGATCTACTTCTCATCATTCTCTCGTGTGGGTTTGGTTTGAATCCAACAGGGTCATAACAAATCATTAAGAAACCCACACAAAAAAAAAAAGAGTTTTTTTCAGAGTACAGAGAGAATTTAGAGAGAGAAGGTCGTCACATGGTGATGGGCAATGGAGCAGAATAGAGCTCGGCAATGGTCTCGGGTTCATCGCTGGTCAAGTTTCTCGTAACCGTAGCAGATAACGTGGAATGACTATAATGCCCTTGTTGGCTCCGTGATCATTACTTTGCGGATTTTGGTAAGTTGGGATGTTTTGATCCCGTGAGGGGCATGTGCTTTTTATGTAAATGTGTCTTGATAAGCTAATTGTTGCTTTTTTGGATTACGTTTATCATTTGTAGTTTAATAATGACAAGTTAGATGTGACTTTAAATACACTTTTTATAACTCACTTCTGATTACAAAGTTCTCATAATGAAAGAAATGAAACTTGACAAATTAATGAAACTAAGTTAATTAATAATTCGATGGGATATACAATGCAATTTGCACCATACGCTTATCAGTCCTATATATTCCAAACCCTTAAAACTAAACTCAGAAGCCTAAAAGCTAATCCAACAAATATAAATTCTAAACCTTGAATCAGAAACTGTATATTTTTCTTATCAAAAGATTAGCCTATTTCTTCTTCTAAACTCTTTTTAGCCTTTTTGTTAATAGTCCCTACATAAAAATAAGATAATTTTTTTTTTCAGTTAGAAAATGAGCAGCCAAAAATACATCGTACTTCATCCCAAACGAGTATTAAAATACCGTTTTTTCAACCTAGTATCTAAAATTCGGATTTAAATTTGGAAAATAATAACATGTAATTGTAATCGAACAAATCCACTATAATATTATATATTATAAATATATTTAGAGTGGGGCTTGGAAAAAAATGCAAAAGGTATCTAAAAAGCTTACAAGGGCACTGGCCAGTGGCCACTGGGTCTGTGACTCTGTGTGTGGGGAGAAAGAGTGCAACACATTTACATACACACACGAAAAAGACTTTAAAATCCATTGTTTTTGTAATGTTATTCATTAGTTGTTAAATTCGGAAGTGTTTGGTTGTTATCAGAATGTGTCGTTGTGTCATACATGCATGAGCTTCGTATACTTATTCTTTGGTTGGCTAACAATTTGTATACATTTATTTTGTTCTCCAAGTATAGTAGTATCTCCTTAGTATTGTCATAATCTTGTCGTTTTTAAGAATAATATTTTGACTTATTAATATGCATGCAACGTTATTAAACATTTAAATAGTGAAAGGGAAGGAGTATATGATTATTTAAGGGGTTAGATATCATTAAAACCATATTTACTTTGTCCTAATTATACTTCTATCAATGGCCAATTAATCATCACACCAATCAATTCAAGTAGACAAGTGGTTATAAGTAAGACTTAGAAAAGTGGTTATGAGCACGGACATTGCCTAAGATGATAGAAGCTGGACATCTTCTATCTTTAGGTATAAGTAATGCCCACTTGGTAAGACAACGAAGACGAAATAAAGTTTTTTTTTGTATGTTGTAAAAGAAGCATATAAATACTAAAATACAACAGCTTTTTGTTATGGTCTCTGCTGTGATTTGGAGCAAATAATAGATGAAAGGTTAAAGAGAAAATGAATGTTCTTGACTCTTGAGGCGAATATCTTTTGTTTAGGTTTTTGTTATTAATCTAATAATAAACTTTGTAAAACTTAGTTTATAAATACGTTTCAAACAAATATTTAGCCTCATATCCTCCAAAACTTAATCACTTAATCAGTCACGGTTTCAAAGTCACCGTACATAATTTCATACTATATCCCCCACAAAATTTTGAATGTTCTAAGAAACGAAATCTACCGTCACAACAACATGGATAAAGAATATCAGAGTGGTTGTACCAATCACAAAATGGTTAATTAGTAACGGCATCTGTTAAAATTTGGGTGTATTTATTGTTTAATAAGAATTCAGCTACTGATTGGTCGCATTTTTAAGTCACCTAGATAGACTACAGTAAATGCAACATTTAATATTGTAACCAACCCAATTCACACATTTACCCATCTGAACATAAAAAGCTACATGTATATTTATATACATAGAGACAAAAATGGATTTACGTGCATGTATAGTATTGACAATTGAATTGAATGAAAATTACAGTATACTATAAATTTATCCATTTTAACGTTGAGCGACTATTTTTGCCAACTATGGTTGATGCGTTTTTTTTTTCCTTTCATTACTTTGTTCAAAATATATTAATTGGAATTATTGGATAAGGTTGGCGTAATATATTTGTTACTTCAATTGGAATGATATTTAGTATTTTATTCTAATAATAGATTCAATTTTGTTACTTCGCCAGCCTAACTTATACTTGGTGGTAATTGAAAAATGTGTAGTTTATTTGACAATGGTGCAGCATCGATCACTGACGATTGGTAGTTACATGCAAAAACTACTTCAAGCTAATTATATATTTGCACAATCGTTTGATTCACAACTTATGATACGATTCTTGATTTTTTATTTTATTTTTGAAACTGTCATGATTTTGAATCAGAAGGAAACTAGAAATCTTTATACAGCGACATAGCCTTAGCATCAGATTCAAATCATTTGCATTGCGTAGCGTAGCCATGGAACCTTTTCTTTTCCGGTTCTGTATCTGCCATCTGGTTTTGGACGAGGCTAGATGGATTTGTTTTTGGGCAATTGAACACTCCAAACTTCGGATCTTTCGTGTTGATGTATAGAAAATTACAAATCAAACATTTTGAAATATACATTATACATATACACTCGTTTTATCTAATTTTAATAACAACGGTGACACAATAACGACACTAATAACAATCAGTTAATCACGAACCACATCTCTATTCTAATAAAATTATACGTTGTGACTGTTTACTATCTCTTCGGATGCTGTTTGGTTTGACTATATATAATAAATAGTCTATAGTATTTTGAGTCTCCTTATTGTCAATGAATTCACGAGGCATTCATGATTCGGCATATATATATTATTCTTCACATTAAATATTTTTCTCTCTATATAATGTCTATATGTACATACGTAGATTAGATATATTATGATAGTTATTGTAGAAATATTACAATCGAAGCAATATGTTTGGTAAGGGGGTCGCTTAGACTTAAATCAGAAGGAAGAAGCTATCTGCATTATTTTTTATACTCTACCTCTGCCACTCCAACATCTTTCATTAACAAATAGAAAAACTTTTAAAAACAAGAGAGCAAAAAAAAACGGTTTTATATCAGTCTTGTTTATAAGGCTTTGTGCGAAAGTACCTAAAGTTGCTAATCTTTGCAATTTTACTAATCATCTCATAAAAATGTTGAATAACCTTGTAGTCCAAAATAATTGGCAATATAGTCATTATACATATATTGTAAATATTTTCACCATCACATACATTTGATTTTTAAAATTTTAAAAGTAGTCTTGAATTCTTTGTTTTGAAGGTTTTGATTTGGTATATAATTTATTAAAATTTTAAAATCTTGACAAAAACCTTGTTTATACCGGTTTTATTCAGTTTTTTTTTTTTTTTTTCTCTACAAGTCTTGTTTCAACCAGTCCAAACGTGACATGATGTGTGTCAATGTGGTTCTTCATAAAAACAAAGCACAAAAAGAAAACTCTCCATATATATATATATATATATATATATATAGTTATATTTTTAAACTATCTAACTTAATTATCTGATTCTTAGTTCAACTCCAACAAACATTTAAATGGGCCTTGAAGGACTTTGCAACCCATTGTAAATATTTGAACTGAAGGAGTTCTGCACATTTTATTGTTTCTAAAACTTCAGCCACTTGAATTTGAATTCTAGTCAGGATTGTCCTACCGGTTTAGAAGCCCATGGGTTGGGTATTGGGCTTTGACATATCTGAAATGGCTTAAATATCTTTCAAACACCTCTTCAAAGTCATAACTCATAACTCTTAACTAAAGAAAGAAAGGAGAAAACCTTCAGTTGAAATGTCACGAAACAGTTTAATTTACAAGAGACCTTTTATTTTCTTTAAAAAAGGATTGTGAGTAGTTATCTTTTACGTTACAAATATGATTGCTCAATGGAACTCATGTCATTTTCCCTTTTAAAACAAAAAAATTCAACATGACGAAAAAAAACTAAAATCTTCAACCATTTAATTACTCTTTTTTTTTTTTGAACACCAACCATTTAATTACTCTACTTCGAGAAAACTGAAACCTTTAGATATTTTAAGTTTTTCAATTTCCTTTTTGCATTTTTTCAAACACAAGACGACTAAGATTGTTAGACAACGTGAGATGGGCTAATTAGTCAACAAAATTCTAACACATAACACATGCAAGAAGGAACAAAAAGAACTTGTCTAATGGTTCGCGTGCTTACTGGAAAACAACTGGATGATATTATGTATCAGAAACACTCGGACGTCGAAGTCCACATTATAGAACTATCAAAACAATACACGTAGACTTTATGACACACACACACACAAAAACAATATTCGTAAATTATGTATACATGCCATGTTTGAAAATTGTTAGGAATCTCATATAGAAAGTAAACGAAAAACCTAAATTAGTAGATGACATATTGATATGTGTCAATTTATTCATTGTCATTAGAAGATTCTTTTGAACGTCCAAATAACTATTTTTAGACTAAATCGATTCTATATATTCTTAATGAAGAACATGCATGACAGACCAACTTTGACAATTATCTATTGTGGTCCTGCATGCTAAATGTTAAACATGCGATTTTTGGAATGTTAATTAGGTGTAAATTATGATGCCGTGTACGATGAAAATAAAAGGCATATATGGAGAAATGAGATTGAATATTTCTTTAACTGCCACAACGGTAATTTCGTTTTCGCATGTTTCTTAAAATGTTTCTTTAAAAGGCATATCATGAGGAATTGAATTATTGGCCGACAAAATAGTTTCCCTTAATATGGAATTTAAGGATCTTAATTAATTGGAGAAAACTAATACGCATACAAACTTGTTCCATTCATGATGACAGTGAAGAATGAAAGCAAAGCATGTCCTATGCATTTATGGATAGCTCCCATGTTTGTGGCTTCGTATTATTATCTCTTATCCTGAATTATCTTTGTTGTGAATATTGCCAACATATTAATAAGGCATTACAAGATATTGGATATTGGGTCATCATATTCAAAATCATACTGTAAGTGATATAGAGATCTATGAAGTCAATAACAATGTCTATTTATTTCTAACTCAAGACTAGTTATCAATAATTAGATTATTCCATATCTAAGAAAACATTTTTTCTTAGCTTGCTATCTATAACGTAATAGCAATTCTTCATAATATCTATATAAAGAAAACGATACAAAACATAAATTATAGTAGATTTTATCGCATTATCGCGATTCGCATATAGATTTTCCATAATTTCCAGTTTTCCACAATCTCATTTCTTATATCGCAAAAATAACATTTAATGCACAATATTATTAAATATTGTTGGTTAGATCAGCCTCAGTTTATTAATTGAAAAAATAATAATGAAAAACAGGTTATTCCGCAACTTAGTCGTTCTAATTAAACCCATTTAACACAGACTAGAAATACTATTGGCTCACATATATTTAGTTGGTCATTTTTACGTACTAGTGATTTATATATTATAGTGTACATTATACACTAATACACTACTGTATATGTTATAAAAAGCACGAGTAAGTACAACGAATCACAAAGCTACATTATCTTCGTGCGTGACCATTCACACAGAAAACCTAAGCAGACGAAAGAGAGAAGCTCTTAATATTCAACACAATAAAAAGAAAAGTAGAAATACAAAGATTTGCTTGACATGCTCTTAGATTAATGTTGGTGAAAGAGACCATGAAATGATAACTCTTGTCTCCTTACTTTTACTATTGGAAATACCTTTTTTTCCTTCTTTTTTTTGGGAATAATATTATACTATTCATCTGTATATTGTTGAAGGAGAGAATCATTTACACTCTTTTTAATGGCCCTATTATTAATATTAGGAATATCACCATCATGATTATCACTTAACACATGCTGATGCCCAGCAAACCAAATATGGATATTCACTTTACTTCCACTTGCAGTAAAAGTCAATAATCATTTTCAACAAAGTATTTCAAAAAATTGATTATAAATTTCTGCCCAAGAAATAAAGATTGATTTTTCGCCACCTTATTTACAAGTTTTACACCAAAAGTAAAGACATGGTACAAAACTTTGCTCAGTCTAAATTGATATTAGACGAATATTTGAGGAAACTAAATATTTATTTGATTACTTTCGTATTTTAAGTTGTTACTCCAGTTACATACAAAATATAGTTTTTTGACGTTGATACTATTACACTAGTTACGAAAAAAAAAACTATATTACACTAGATATCATACTTGATCAATGATCGATTAGCAAAACAAAAGAACATGAATATTTTTACACAAAAAAGATTATATCCGTAATTTTGAATATAAGATCTACCCCATGGATAATCGATACTGACAAAAAAAGGAAAAATTAACTATTGATGGTAGATTTTATACTGACTATAATATTAAAAACCGACGATATATATCTCTTGCTCCCGGTTATATTATGATCTAGCGATGTTATCTTTCACTAAAAATAAATAAAAAAATGAGCTGTTTATTTTGTAATTTTCACGTAACATTTGTGAACGAGAATGTGAGTAGCGAGAACATTTCTTCTTTTATTCCACGAGTAGTGATCGATTTAATAATTGAAAAAGGGATTCCATATCAACTTTTCTCAATATTTTGGTGGGAAAAGTTTGGTTACTTGCCTCTTTTGCTGACTGTGGAATCCACTTCGCATTGACTCTATGCTTCTTTGATTTCTAAACAAAAAAAAAAAGAAAAAGAAAAATGGTGTTCGAAGAAGCATTCGTTCCCGCTCTTTTCGGTGCTACTCGATTTTTCTTGTATAAAGACAAGAAACTTAATTGCACATCCCAAGAAAACCGAAGAAGAAAACAAAAGACTTTTACAAGAGTTGAGACTATAATGTGAGTGAGTGAGAGACCAAAGTCAGTAAACTACGATATTGGTCCAAGGTCTTCTCTTCCACCAAATACTTACGGCAAAAGAAAAAAGAAAAAGGCAAAAACTATAGCAATATATATTAAAAAGATACGCCCACTTAAATTTTTTTAATATCGTTTAATGTACAAGAACTAAACTTGAAACGAATGTATAAGAATGATTGAAAAAAGACATGAACTATAGTTATATTTTTGAAACGTTTTAGTACGTTTAGGGACATAATTTGTCTGCTCTGCTGTTCATAAAATTATATTTTGACATTGTAAGTTAACATTACTTTGAAGTTTTGTGAGATATTTTGTTCTTTAAATAATATTCTAAATAGTTTGCGCGTTGTAAATTATAAAGTGGGGTTAGTTGAAATAATGTTGCAAGATATGATACAATCATGTGGCATCATTTTATATTTCTTTTAATTTCTTAGTTATTCGATTAAATTATTGAAAACTCGAAAGAGAGCTACCTGAAAAAGCTTGATCTGCTTTAAGCAGTCCACTACAAGGTTTTACTAATATATAACTCCTTCCCTCCCTAACCCCTCAAGTTAAAACACATTCTCTTTCTCTCTCTCTCTCTCTCACACACGAACAGTTATTTAGAGAATCAGAAGATCCTTTTTAACCTCAATTTAGTTGAATTTTATGGATAACCAAAGCAATGCTCTTCTTGGTTGGCCTTACTACTCTCACGCAAAGGTAAATTTGTTTTTCTTTCTTAATTTGAGTTTCATTTGTTTCTTTAAACACTAGTGAGTGAGTAGTGGCAGGTTTTGGCTTTTGCCTTCCTTTTCTTTCAATTTTTATTTTGCTTAAACTGGCACATAATGTCTGTCCAAAAACAAGAAATTTCTCGAGGGTTTTCTGTTTTTCTTCTCCTTGGTCTATCTAATATACCCTGCATCTACACCTACTTGTTAACGATTCATCTAGATTTTTCATATTTTGCATTTCTTAGCAAGAGGTTGCTCAATTTAGGGGTTCCATGTTTCTTTCTTCTTTTGTTTGCTTCCTCTGTTTCCTCTGTTTCTTGATTTATGTGTCTGAGTGTTTTTACGACTTTTTACAGACAACAGAAGAAATAAGACAGTCTCTACTGTACACAACACTAGAGCTGGACCAAACAAAGATGTTTGCTTATGAAGAAATAAGGAAAAGAGACGAGCAATTGATCCATCTCAAAGACATCTTAACCAAAACCATCAAAGAAAGAGACGAAGCTCTCGAGAAATGTCAGCGTCTCATGTTCGATAGCCACTCGCTTCAGCAGCAAAAGCATATGACTCCTCCTTTATCTGGAGCTTCAAGCATTGAAGACGAACAAGTGCAGCCTCAACAACTAAGATCCAACAAGAGCTTCTCATCTTCTGATTGCGAGGAGAGCATTATGTCACCAACTGATCATATCATGAATCCACCACCATGTCAGCTTGAAGAAGTCTCAGGAACTGAGATTATCATGGATCCATTGTTGCAAGACAAGCCACTGCCTGAGAAGGGTAAGCTTTTACAAGCTGTTATTAAGGCAGGGCCTTTACTTCAGACACTGCTCTTAGCTGGTCCATTACCTCAATGGCGCCATCCGCCACCGCCTCTCAAGAGCTTCGAGATCCCTCCGGTCACAGTCCAATGCCCAATTGTCAACAATGGATGTGGGAAGTTCAACAGGAAAAGAGTATTCTCAGATGGATCCTATTCAGAAGCTAAGTATCAGAAAGTTCTTCTCCAATGACCGGGCAATGAAAACATTTCTGGCTACTGATCTTTTATCTTACTCAAGTAGTACTAATAGTCATCTAATATACCATTACATACATAGGTCAATTCCAGATTAATCTCACTTCTAGTGTTCAAGTGAGAGTGATCTTTTTGTACATTAGGGCTTTTGGTTATGCTCCATTGTGGGTTTAGATTTAGCGTGATGAGAAAGTAAGAAAAAAAAAACTCCCCTGGTTTAACTCTTAGCTCAATGAAGAGTTAATACTAAGTGAGAGAGTTTGCTAGTTTACTTCTTTCTCTAGTTATGCTTGCTATTTTTGTTGTTGTTGTTGTTGGGTTTTGTATCTCAACCCCAAAAACCCAATTTTACATTCATGTTTTGGCTCCATGATTGTGAAACTAATTTAGGGGTTTCTTTTGTACTCTATGATTTTTCCCTCTACTATCAGTTGGGGATGATTATGTTAAATCTAAAGCTCAAGACTTTAGCTTCATTTTCTCTCTCTCTATGTATGATGTTATGTTCCTGTCTTCATAATGTAACTTGTGGGGGTGTGCTTGATGATTTGTAACTTTTGAGATATTTTATTTAAATATTTTTGTGTTTGGGGGAAATGGGTGAGAAGTCGTTGGTAAGCCCAACAACCAAATGGTCCAAAAGCCATTTCATTGTCGGTTCGGGTAGGTCCTCAAGATCTAGAACCGGATCTTCTTGTCCATGTCACTAACATAAGTTGTTAAGCTGTGTCAAAAAATAGACAGTCCACTCATGGCTTATTGGATTGATTTACCTTTCAGTATATTATTTGGGCAATAGCTTCAAGTTATTATGTCCACAACAAGAAAGGATTTTAACTTCACTTGATCAAGAAACGAAATAGAGTTATAGAGATTTCATGAAAATGTGCAAATTCGACAAAAATTTCTATCTCAATTTGTGTTAAAAAGATAAGGCATATTTGTACATTCTTATACTGATTTTACCAAAATTTTACTTATTTAAACATTAATATATATAATTTATTTCAAGATATGGTTGTTTTGGGCTATAATGGTCTAGACTTGCAAGTTGGATTGGCTCAAAGCAGCTTTTGAATCTGTGATGATATAATTGTTAACAACCAAAGGCATTGACTGATACCAAACTATAGAAAGTACAAATAATCTCCTCATGGGAAATTCAGACACCAAAACCAGCTCTGGTTAAAAATTAACCGGTTGAACCAACAACCTGAGGCATTCCAGAGGAGCAAGAGTGACTATCAGAGCCTCTCTGTGTCTGTCTTGTATTGTAGGAACCACAGCTACTGCATTTATGCGCGATCAAATGAAACCGAACGTTCGTGTTTGAGCCGCAGTCATTGCAGAGAATCCATACCTGACTCAACACATCACATTTAAATCCAAATCAGAAAGTGTACATAACACAAACACACACACACACACGAGAATCAAATATCGAATTTAATTTTGGTTTACCATCTTGTTTTCATACATCTTTGGCATTGGGTATGCAGCAACCTGCAAAATTTTGAATGTAAGACTTAGTGAAACATAAGAGACTATACAAGGAGACCGAACATCAGATCAAGAAACCTCACCTCTTCATCAAGTTTCTTCCACAGATTAGACATGTCACATATGGATTTGGAGCATACAGGGCATGTGTATCTACACAAAGCATCAAGAATTTTTTTAATCTTTGTTTATCAATGACTTCATTCATGGGTTGCATAAAAGATTTGAGAGTTCTTTTACCGGTTATGTAGCCCCATATCTTTCGTGCATTCTAGATGCATAGTGTGACCACATCGTAGGACAGTGATATCTCTTGTTGAATCAAACAGATACTGAGAACAAATACATCCACATCAAGTTCAATTGTAAGAAACCATTATGTTGCATTAAGAAATGGGTGAATCTGATTCTTATACCTCAAAACAAACCGGGCAATTGTGATGCATAGCGCCTTCAACACATTGGTGTTTGTCCTCCATAATTTTGGAGTAGCAACATCCTGTTTTAAGAAAACAAAATAAGATCTCCAAACAAAGAAAGGCACGAGAATTTGTAGAAACAAGAACATGAGGTTTTGTCTCTTACGGCATCTTTTGCAATGGAAAAAGTTTTCTTCTCCTCCGGTCCTATTAAACCAACATCATGAGATAACATATCAATAATTAGTTACCAAAAATCAACAGATTCTTTTTTGAATAGGTAAGCAAAAATCACAATGCCAGTTTCTATACCTGCAAATCCCACACTCATCACAGTGATATTGCTTCTTGGAAAGCTGAAACAACCAATATTAAGTCTCATTACTACTAATTCCAGCTATAGAAAGAGCAATAACTCAATTACAAAACTTACATCATCGTCGAAGAACTTGCATTTTGAACAGAAGTACTTCCCCATACATACACCACAATTGGAGCAGTTTTGCTGAACCTGAAGAAAACAAATTACAGGTCTCTTCTACATCAATAAACATATTTACCAATAGAATTTGTATATCTAAAATGTAGATACTCACGTCTTGTTCTGTCTCACAAAGCGAGCATATGACCTGAAAAAAAGTAGACCAAAATTGTTATCACAATGAATAAACAGAATCAAAATGTTCATAAACCAGAATGTTCAAAGTTAAAAACCTTTGAAACTTCATGTCGAGGAAGCTCATGTCTATGATGCTGTTCAATATGAAGAGAATCCTGTTGAAACAAACAAAACACATTAACATCTATAACCAAAACTTGTTCTTCACAAAAACACACACACACACACAAGTTACAAAGACAGAGAAGTAAAAAGACTATTCCTTTAATATTAGTTTTCTACCTTAGCTTCGTTGTGGCAATGTCTGCAATCAAAAATCTCATCACAACATGGTGCTCTAATCTTGCATCGTCTTCTATAATGTGAACACCTAAACACACACACACAAGGATAATCAAATTCAAAAAAAAAAAAAAATGAAACTTTAGCTTCAAAACTCAAAAGAAACTCAAAAGATGTTATTTACCCGTAATGCCCAGATCCAATCTCCATTAGATTCGCAAATTCTTGATTTTGCTCATTTTCATGGAAACCCATATCCATACTTTACCTAAAGTTTTGATCTTTCTTACTTGGAATCAACACCAATCAGATATCAAAATTTGTTGAGAGTAACGAAAGAATAAAAGAAACGTAATTTGAAGAAATGTATTGACGACGTTTGGTAATCAGAAACAGAGGAAGTTGCAGAGATGAAAAAGCAATCATGTTGATGATATTTATTTATATGAAGATGAGTGATGACTCAGCAACACGCCAGATTTTTTATTTTGCCTAATCAACAAATCCCATACTCATTATTAAAAAGGTTTTAACGTTTTTGTTTTTTTTGCTAAATATAAATTTTCTTCTTAATAAACAGAAATATTTTTCCACTTGTTTATGGTTTACTCCTAATTGGAATTCATTAGCAGAATACATAATTTTAAATAATAAAAAATTACATAATAGTTAATTTTAAATAAAATACATAATAGTTAATTAGTCAGAGCCAAATTTCATCAACATTAATGAGAAAACTAGAGGTAAAAAAAATTGAAAATGAAAAGTGAAAAGAGATTCGTTGTCGGACTTTTGTTAAAAAAAATATCTTACTTGTAATTATGCATTAAAAAGAAAGTTATTTTTTTATATTCTATTAGAAAAAGTTTAATGTACTAAGTGAAAGTTAATAACATATGAAACACTCGGTTTAAGATTCAATTCAGTTGGCGACTTGGCGGGTCATTAAGAACAAATTTTTGTGGTGTGTGGGTCAATGTCAATATGTCATGTCTTGTTTTTAAAAAGCAGAAAACAGGATAGGATTGGATAATGGATATGTCCTCCAACTTGATGACTCAATTTTTTGGGTCCACTCTTTTATAAATTCTACTAAAACACACTATGGAATACTTTTTTTTTTTTTTGAAGTTTGATATTAGTAGTGTTAAAGTTGTGGGCTAAGTTCTTGAGTTAGATTAGTAGGTAGTGTCAACTCAATATTTGATCTTCAATGGGCTTAGATTGGGCTTATCTTTTGGGTTTGTTATAAAATAAGTATTTGGTAAAATGGGTTAGTTTCTTTTTCTTTTTTTGGTCAACCAAAATGGTCAAGTTTTAGGAAAGGATTAGAGTGCCTAAGTATCATCATTTATTTGTTGATAAGTTTGACCAAAACGTAACAAAATTATTTCGCAACCAAAAAGTACTAGTCAAAGGGGGGCGCCAACTATTTGATAAACAACAGCAACTGTTTTTTTTTTAAAACAAACCGTTACGTTGTTGAATATTTTGACGTTAAGAATAAATTATCAGCGAAAAAAAACGAAATCGATCTTTTACAAGTTTGACAAAAGCATATCTTCGTCATCATCATGACCGATTCTCAAGCACTAGTTCCTGGGCCTTCACCGCCTCATAGCAAAGCTGAAATTTGTTACGGAGCTACTTTTTTCAACATCTCTTCTTATGGAATCATGGAAAAATATGAAACTCCTACTGTTATCTTCGGATATGCATTGCCTCTCCTTGAGCTGCAGATCATTCTCATCTTCGTTTGCATCGTCTTATCTCATATGTTCCTCAGACGTATTGGCATACCACGGTTCGTCTCCAACATACTTGTAAGTTAAGAAAAACGTCCACAACTGTCAATTTCTTGTATCGCAAGTACCAAACGCTTGGTTTCTTGTACTGCAAGTAACAATTTTTTTTTTTTTTTGAACTAGGCTGGTTTGATTCTTGGACCTCAGCTGCTTGATCTTCTGGAGTATTCATCGGACCGATTATCGTTAGACATCCCCGGAAACGTAGCGTTGGAAGGTGTGGCCAGGCTTGGGTTGGTAATGTTCACGTTCTTAATGGGCGTGAAGACCAACAAGAGAGCGGTGTATCAAATCGGTAAACGTCCGATAGTAATCGCGGTTTCGTCCTTTTTCGTGACTATGATCAGCGGGTTAGCCTTCAGAAACTTCCGTCTCGACAAGGTCGACCCTCTTTATATGCCTCTGAGGCTAGCCCCAACAGAACGCTCCGTGATTGTATCGATTCAAGCAGTAACGCTGTTACCGGTCATAACCCACCTCGTATATGAGCTGAAGATGTCAAACTCCGAGCTCGGCCGCATCGCCATATCTACAGCCGCCGTCAGCGATTTCCTTGGATTTCTCACTCTAGTATGCATCTCCTACGTTGGAACATACAGGTATGTAAGACGTCGATTAATTTAGGAATCTAATTGGTGCATTTGCATACAAAACTACTTACCTCATTAAATATACTTTTGTAGTAATCAAAGTCTACAAATCCGGAGACCTAAAGCAATATATATAATGCTCTAAAACTGGTTAAAAGTTTGATCAACGAAAAGTTACCGTTTTATTGTCTATAAAGCAATACTAATTGTTATCTACACAATAGACGGCACCGGAGTGTTTGATTAGTAATGTATATCTACTATCTAACGAACATTATTTGCTATAATAGTTTGAAACGGTCTGCAGGTATGTATCGCCCGGAATAGCCAACCGCGACATAGTGGCATTGATCATCTTAGTCCTTGTGATCCTATTCATCTTCAAGCCAATGGCACAACGAATAGTGGACATGACCCCAGAAGGCAAGCCCGTACCGAAAGTCTACTTATACGTAACAATCCTGACCGCAATCGCCGCGAGTATATACTTAAGTGTTTTCAACCAAATGTACATTCTAGGAGCTTTATTGGTGGGGTTGGCAATCCCAGACGGTCCGCCTCTGGGATCTGCGTTAGAGGCAAGGTTCGAGAGCTTGGTTACAAACATATTTTTCCCTATTTCAATCGCGGTCATGGCGATGAAAGCTGACGTTGTAAGAGCATTGTATTCGTTCGATGACATTTCCTTTAACATACTTCTACTGGGTCTTACAGTGGTAGTGAAATGGACTGCCTCTTTTGTACCTTGCTTGATCTTCTGCGAGTTACCTACTAGAGAATCCGTTATCATCGCCACTATCATGAACTATAAGGGTTTTGTTGACTTATGCTTCTTCGATGTCGCCTTAAGAAGAAGGGTAAAATAATCTTCATCTAACCTACACTCTACATGTATATATATTGCATCATATGGTTTTGAATTAATGGTTGAATGTTTTTTGTTTTCTTTAACAGAATTTGTCGCGAGCAACGTACACGGTCATGATTATTTACGTGCTATTGAACGCGGGGATTTTGCCTACGATTATAAAAGCACTATATGATCCAAAGAGGAAGTATATTGGATATGTCAAGAGAGACATTATGCATCTTAAAACAAACTCAGATCTCAAGATTCTAACTTGTTTGCACAAGCCTGACAACATCTCAGGTGCGATCTCGCTACTTGAATTGCTTTCCTCGCCGCTAAACAACGATAACAAAGACAGAGGAGTCATTGCTGTCACGGCGTTACACCTAGTGAAACTCGCAGGACGTACGTTTCCCATCTTGATACCTCATGACAAGCGGTCTAAAGCGCGGTTGCTTCAAAACTCTTACATACAAACAATGATGCTCGCGTTCACCGAGTTTCAACAAGAGAATTGGGAATCTACCACTGTTAGTTCCTTCACAGCTTATTCTCATGAGAACCTAATGGATCAAGACATTTGCAATCTTGCTTTAGACCACCTCACATCGATGATCATTGTCCCTTCGGGACGAAAATGGTCACCCGATGGAGAATATGAATCAGACGATATTATGATCAGACGTGTTAATGAATCTCTCCTTGACCTCGCTCCATGTTCTGTCGGCATACTTAACTACCGAGGATATAATAAAGGTAAGAAAAAGACCAACAGTATCATTAACGTTGGTGTGATCTTCATTGGTGGTAAAGATGATCGTGAGGCGCTTTCCCTTGCGAAATGGATGGGACAGAACTCGAGAGTGTGTCTTACTGTTATCAGATTTTTGTCTGGTCAAGAACTAGATAAGTCCAAGAATTGGGATTACCTTGTTGACGACGAGGTCTTGAATGATTTGAAAGCGACATATTCATTGGCCAACAATTTTAACTATATGGAGAAGGTAGTCAACGGTGGACCTGCGGTGGCCACCACCGTTAGATTGGTGGCGGAAGACCATGATTTGATGATTGTAGGAAGAGATCACGAAGATTATTCGCTGGACTTAACAGGGTTGGCACAGTGGATGGAGCTTCCGGAGTTAGGAGTCATCGGAGATTTGCTTGCATCCAAAGATTTAAGAGCTAGGGTTTCTGTTTTAGTAGTTCAACAACAACAACAACATGGATGAGTGTAACATATGTCAGTGAATGATCTCAAAAAAAAAAATTGAATTATACTCGCATCATGGGTAAATGTTAGAATTTACATTTGACGTGGAAATAGATTTAATATAATTGATCTAAACAACATTGGTTAATCCATTCATTACCAAATTGTTTTTGAGTAAGAAACTCATGCATATATTGTTCCTAAAATAGTATATATCAAATCAATAATCCGGTATTTTTGAGAGATGAGTTGTTCTGCTCTAACATAGTATACAAAGATGAGTTTGACGCAGTTGGAATACATTGATAAGCCAGTTAATTATTGATTTATCTAAATTTAGTGTTCATTAAAATTGTATTTTAAATGTATGCAAATAATCCATTTCGTACTACTTAGCACAGTTAATTTGCACAGAATTATTCCAAATATCTAAATCTTGGCGCTTTGTTGAAGCAAACACTACTGCTAAAAAATTAAAAAATTAAAAAAATAATAATAATAATAATAAATAAATAACAAAATTGAAAATTTCACCTGAGCTTTAATGAAAAAAAATACGAGTAATGTGCACAATGTAGTTCTATAACCACTCCTATGAATATCCAATGATTTCTAAAACACAGATTATGTAAGAGAAAAATTCAAACGTGAGATATCTCCATTGTTCATCCGAGCTCAAGCACAACAAAGGTTTCAGTGAAACTGATCGAAAAATAAGTGAAAATGTCTTGTATTTTACTTCGATTTCTTACATTGTTCAACATGAAATTTCAAACTATTTTAACCTAAATAAATATGTTCGATCTTGACCAGTTTCTCTATTTCCCTCTATGTTGTTTTAGTGTTAATATAAACATGATTTTCTATAAATATAAAGATTAATATAGTTGTTGATCGCAAAACCTTATGCGATTATATTTGTGATGAACTGATCGGCTAAGTGGATTTTCCAAAAAGTTACATTTGAATGGTCTAAATAAAATTTACAAAAAAAATATTCTTCTTACAATTAAATTTCTAAGTCTATAATGAAAAGAATGGTAAAATTGCAAAATGATTATGTACGTATATAAGAACCTAAATCATTAGCTGTTGTTGTTGTATAACCAAAACAGAAGCTTGGCAATTAAAATCCTGTGAAGTCAATAAATCTCCAATAATACCAAGCTCCTTAAACTCACTCCATTCCTCAAGCCCTTCTGTGAACACACTCGTCCTTCCGTTCCCTCTTCCCACTATGAACATATCGAAATCGCTTACCATCGATCTTAGCAAACTCGATGTTTCAGCCGCGTCTTCAATCGCTTTCTCCGAGTAGAAAATGTCTACTAATGTATTGCTTTTCACGTCTCTAAGAAGTTCATCGTCAAGCATTTTATCCCACACCGTGTTCTCTCGTGCTTTCTCATCGGTAGTGATCAGTCGAACAATGGTTATATTGATCCTTGGGTCACGGGCCATTCGTGTAGCAAGTGTCACTGCTTCTCTATCGTCTTTACCGCCTAGGAAGATCATACAAATATTGTAAGATGATAAGTTTGGAACTGTGCCATTGATGGTTTTCCGTCCGGAACTGATGTTTTTCCGTCCGGAACTGCTTCGGTATACAAAGACTCCGACAGAACAAGGTGCCACGTCGAGAACGCTCTTGTTAAGGTTCCGGATCATGTTATTGTTAGAGATAAGAGCTGATCCGTCAGCAGACCAAGTCTGGTGAAAAGGAAGGAGTATGAGAGAAGTAGTGTTGTTGAGAGCAAGCATACATATATCTCCGTGCATCGTATCGGGCATAGATAAAGCCGTGTAGGTGCTTACGAAGACCGAACCATAGAAATCTTTACGAAACTTTTCAAAGGAGACAAGTACATTGTTTGAATAAGACGTCTCCTCTGTTCTGCGAGTTTGCAATTTATGTGAAATGAAGATCGGATTTGCTTGTCCTACAAGCTCCATCAAGTGGAGAACGTAGGTAGCTACAGGAGATTCCCGGGACGGACAAATAGCTTCAAGAAGATTAATCATTGGACTTATATCATCAGTTCTGTAAATGCAAGACAGAATCCTTAGCTCAGAGTTTGGTTTCAAATGCTGCATATTCCGCTTCTCGTACCCCGCGTACATCCTCGAAGGATCGTATAAGTACCGCAAGATCGGAGGAATGATTGCGGAGTTCAACGTTATGTAAAGACACGCCACAGTGAAGGTCTCGGGACGGACAGACTGCAATGTTCAAAGCATAAACATAAGATAAACTTTGTATTGAAATGATTAATTATGATTATGAACTTCATTATGTGTGTATACATAATTACATACCCCTCTTTGGTAGGCCAAGGCGTAGGCACCGAGCTCGAAGATGCCTTTAAACGACATGATAAGAGATAGAGCGAAGCAATCTTCCATCGGCATACCATAGAACAAAGCAGGAACAGTAGTAAAGATGAACTTGACGACAAAAGATGTTACCATGATGAGTATAATACCATTGAGACCTTCCCAACCAAATAAAGCCGAAATATCGATCTCCGTGGAAGATGAAGCAATGAAAAACGGAAGAAAAGTTCCGAATATAGCCGACTCATACTTCTGAATGATCGCAGAACCTAAAGGAGGACCATGAGGAACAGCAAGACCTAAGATGAAAGGTCCCATGAAAATAGATTGCTTGCACCAATTGGCAAGAATGGCTGAACCAGAAACCATAACAATTATTGTACTTAAGTAGATTGCCTTGACGGGACGACCGGAAGGTGTTTGTTTAATAATGTAGAACATTAACGGTCTGAAAACATAGATGGCAATACATACAAAGAGAACCACTATCCCTGCTCGCATCAAAGGACGATTCCCTGCAATAACATCACCTATAAACACACTCCCGAGCCGTGTTTGTTCGTCCTTGAGCTCCTTCATAAATATGAGAACGGAAGCGAGAATTGAGGTGCTGAAATCACTTATCACAGCAGAAGATATCGCTAGACGACCAAGCTCTGAGTTTTGTAGCCTGAGCTCAAAGAGAAGGTTTCCAACAACGGGGAAAGAAGAAAGACATTGGATTGAGTAAATCACAACATACTCTAATGAATTGAGAGTATGGTCTGAGTTTTTCGTTCCAACGTCCCTTAAGTTTCCGAAGAAGATAACGGAACAAACTAACGTCGAAAGTAAAACAGAGGAGAGCCCAATGGTGATAGCTTTTCTTCCTGTGGTTCGGATCAAACCCGTGTCCATTTTAACTCCCATCAAGAACCAGAACATCATGTAAGAACAAGCAGCAGTGAGACTAAACACAATCTCTTTGTAATCCTCTGTAGAAAAGAATCTTCTCGCTGCTGAATTCTCCTTTAGAAAAGACTTGCTTAAAAGAACACCAGTCTACAAACAAAGATCAACACAAACCTCAAATTTCAAATCCAGATAACAAGAAAACGAAATCGAGATTTTCGATTACTTACAAGCATATGAGAAGTGAAACGTATCATGCCAAGACGTCGAAGGAAGAAATGTAAGAATTGCCATAAGAAAGAGATGATGAGAAATATCATTTGCAAGTGTGGAAACGCGTAATTCCAGAAATGAACATTGATGTTAGGATCTGAGAATTTTTGTTGCGGCCAAACACCATTGGAGCTAGGGTTGATAGGTAAGACGTCACAAATCATGGTTCCTTCTCTCCATGTGTCTCTCATGTAAAACATCTTATTATCTCCAAACACCTCCATTGATGATGATGAACCCTCAAATGAAACAAATTAAAAAAAAAAAAAGATTCCAGGAGCAATGTGTTATCGGAGAAGGATTACAAGGATTTGGATCTTTTATATGAATTAATTCTTCTTTTACTGTTTAGGTAACAGAATCTAAAGAACAAGTGATCATCTGAGTTTTAAAACCCTAATAATAGTAAATAATGAATGGGCAAACGTTACCAACAAGAAACAGGTTTTGGCCGGCGACATAAATATATATATTTTAAAGGATTGTCTGATTACTGTTAGTTTTTACAGGTTACAACTTAATTCTGCTAATTTACGGGTAATTGAGCAAACTACAACAGACAAATTGCCAAAGGTCATGAAGAAAGAAATTACAATCCAACTTCTGGCGATACCACGTGCCGCCTCTATTTCTCCGGTGATTCCGATGGATCATCAGATTATGATGACGAGTAATCATCTCCGATCCCGTGTTCTTGCTCACGTCCCGGTGATCAGATTGGAGGAATTTGAAATTGCAATTTAAAACTCATTCAAAAATAGTTAGCTTGGGTAGCAAGCATAATTTTTCCAAAAGAAATTTGTGTATTTTTTTTCTTTATATTTTCTTTTTTTATTTGACAAAGTACGTAATAATAGGGAAAGTGGAGTTCGAACTCCCAGCTACGCAAAGGTCTTGTTTTTGTTAGCTTTCACTTTTTGGTCACATATTGGAAACTTGAAAACTAAATTAAAGTAGTTGAGTTGAATTTGTTTGGTGTAGCATTTTAAAACTGAGGGTAATTATATACATGACATTTGTAATTCAGAGATTCATGTCATCCTACATTCCCATGTTGTGGTGAGCCAGTTCGACTGGCCTATATTAGTGAAGTCTGGTTTAATAACGTCTTATTTACAAATGTGGTTTGCAGGTTGGTTCCCAGCAAAAAGAACTAAAAAACTCTACTAGAATCGCATGTGGAATACACTGTCACTGTAATGGTAGCAGCAACTTCTTTTTTTTAAAAAGCGTTAACTAACGTGGCATTTTTTTCTTCTAAAGGACAAAAAGTAACGTAACTCACCAAAGCTAACCCCAAGAAACAGCATTGATCACCCATATCATCATCACTGCATAGAAATTTTGATTAGTCACCAACAAAACTACTTCTTCCGAAATTAAAAAATGAGCACGCATAAGCAATATTTATTTAATATAATTGCAACTCATGCCGATGGCCACATTATAAACATTTCATGTAAGATCCAATCATATAATCGTATATGCACGCGTGTACAAATATGTGTGCATGAAAAGAAAAAAAAATATGTGTGCATGTAAGCAGATAAGAGAACTGAATGTAGTCGCAACTTTTTTTTTAAAGGATTGGATTTGACATAAGATATTATATAGATGTGAGCTTGACAGTTACAGAACGTATTGTATATAGAACAATACAAGAAAAGGCCATGAAAGAACACTAACACTTGACTTAGGTTAATCATTCTTTAATTACATCGGGATTGACCTTCTTCGTTTATTTAACTCATAAGATGTAGCTGACAAAGTCTAGTTAAGGTTTCATCCGGGGGAGGATTTATGTGGGGATGGTCGCTTTTGCTATCTCGAGTTGACTTCCAAGTTAATCCTAACCACATCACATACTTCTATTATTCCATTTTCAACCTAATGTAAATAATTCATATACATGACAAATGCATTTAGAGAGAAGAAAAAACATCATTCATGACGACAAAAACTTAGTCTATTGAACTTTTCTAGCGTTTTCTCTTGCCAGCATCCGGGTTCATCAAAATCTGTATATTGCATATTATTGTCATTATTGACAAAAAGACATTATTTACAACTTCTATGTATCGTATATTTATAAACGTCTAGATGTCTTTTTAATTTAAAACATCTTTGTAAATCTTTAATTAAATATCTGATTTTAAATAAAATCAAACATAAACATAAACAAATATAGTTGTGGAAGTCCTTTGGCCCAATGGTTGATTAAGGGTTCATCAACCCCCGCTAATTTTTTTTTTCTTTCTAAAACAGATGAATGTAACCTAACGTGTGTCCCGTCTCTAGAAAACATAAAATTCTTAAATTCTAACTTCTAAATTAAGAAAAAAAAACATTACTTGACATAATATATCAATTAGAATGTTTTTTTTTTTAATTACAATATTTTGTTTGGATCAAAATATCTTTTGGATTTTAAATCACTAATAAACTGCAAGGTTCAAAATATAGTTAGGTTCAATAGCTTAGTTTTCAAATTTTACTCAATTTAGTATAATCTTTCCGATTTTAAGATGTTTGATAAAGTGAAACGAAAAAATAAATTACTATATGTGTGACATGTATTTGTTTGTGTGTGTTATTTTGTGTGAATGTATGTCACAACTCGCGAGTATTTTATACGGTAGAGGGTAGGGTGTCTTCTTCATTGCATCTCTCTAGAGTCTGGACCGTCTGGCATATATATGAAACAAATATACCACAAAGAATTTAAAGATTCAACAAAATCCAAAGAAAATATAAGAACAAAACTCAAGCTAGATTCTTCATATACATGCATATACATATGATGAATCGAGATGAGCATATTGCAAAGAAAGTTGAAGGATCAATCTCTAGCTTCTCCGGGGAGACCAGTACTTCCTCAAAACAAATCTATGTTAATCCCGTGACCACGACCGGGACGAAATCAATGGAAGACGACGACGTTTCACTCTCTCTTCTATACAATCTATCTACCTTACATGAAAAAGTCCATCAGATCCAATCTCTGGTCAGCTTCTACATGGTATCTACTAATAACATTAACCAATCCTCGGGGTCAACGTCTTTGGCCGTGGCTAACATCGGAAGTTTGGTTCAAGAGATCATCACGGCTGCTTCATCCATGTTATATACTTGCCAACAACTCCAAATCGGATCTAACAACAACAACAACGATATCGATAATGATCAAACCGTAGATGCAATGGTTTTGGAGTTTTCCCGACAAGAAACCGACCCGGGTCATGATTTTGTGCAAGAGTCGACCAACCTTTTTGGTGTCCAAGAAAGAGGGCAGATCTCGTTTCCCGACCAGAATCTTGATTGGTACAACACCGAAACCATAAACCCTAAAAAAGATAAACATCGTTCTAAACCAAGTTCCGGGAGCTACGATATACTGGAGCTAGACGTAGCGGACCTACTAGCGAAATACACGCATTACTGCCAGATTTGTGGGAAAGGGTTTAAGAGAGACGCTAATCTAAGGATGCACATGAGAGCGCACGGGGATGAGTACAAGACACGTGAGGCCTTGATCAGCCCAACGAGCCAAGACAAGAAAGGAGGATACTCGTTAAAGAAACATTACTACTCCTGTCCTCAACACGGGTGTAGATGGAACCAGAGGCACGAGAAGTTTCAACCGTTGAAATCTGTGATTTGCGCCAAGAATCATTACAAGAGGAGTCATTGTCCCAAAATGTATATGTGCAGGAGATGTAGTGTGAAGCATTTCTCGGTTCTGTCTGATCTTAGGACACACGAGAAGCATTGTGGGGATATAAAGTGGGTTTGCTCTTGTGGGACTAAATTTTCTAGGAAAGACAAGCTGATGAGCCACGTTTCTTTGTTTTTGGGCCACGTACCGGCACATGGGTCGTCCAAGCCGCCGACAATCACCCTAAAGTAAGAACATAGGAAGTTTGAGGTCTATAGAGATTTCATAGACGATATCTCAAGAAATGACACGTGCATTCACTCCCTCTCTTTTTTTTGTTCTTTTTCTTTTCACGAGTTTCTATATTCTCTAAATTAATGTCACAAAGATAAGATAATATACAGATTTGTATCATAGTGACTTGTGCATTAACGTTAATGTTACAAATGATTTTGGTTCTGATGGGTATCATGCATAGATTTTCACTAATCTCAGAAATATGTGGAATCAGTGAGAATCAAAATTTATGTTTAATACGTCTCTCACTTCTCAGATTAATCAACAACTATCTATTGATATATCATGCAGAATTTTAAGAAAATATAAGAAACATCGTTAACTCTGTTAAAATACAACTACATATTAACTTATTAAGATGAGTCCAACTTATTAAGCTGAACTAAATGTTTGTATTTTAGAGAAATTCAAAATTTGTATCTATAAAAAGTTGGTTATTTTTGAAGAATTTTGAAAGAGTTGAAAACTTATAATTATGCATTAGTTCTTCATTTCCATAAAAATGTTAGATAGGAAAAAGTTGTTACCAACTTTGTAGATACGGTAAAATCATAGCCGTTCATTGGTAGACGGATCAAAAGTAACCACGTCAGCTATCCACGCCAAAAACTTTTTCTCTCTTTGCCGCTTCATGAACTTATGGCGGATAACAAAAAGCGCAACAGAAAATTCGAATTTTTCAATATTTCGAAAAAGAAATTTAAAATCACTCGCGCATTAAAGTAAAATAGATCTGAACCATCCATTCACCAAAACCCTTCATCGAACAGCACTCATATCTCCACGTCACGCATCCGCGTTTCAGTATCTTAACTAATCAGATCTCTTCCTATTCTCTTATATAAACAAACACACAATTCTCGAAGATAACAGTATCAAATCAAAACCATCACAGCAAAAAAAACTCACTCCCTAGAAAAGTTTGAAAATGGCGAAGGCAGATAAGAAACCAGCGGAGAAGAAACCGGCAGAGAAAACTCCGGCAGCCGAACCAGCAGCAGCGGCAGAGAAGAAACCAAAAGCCGGAAAGAAACTCCCGAAGGAACCAGCCGGCGCCGGAGACAAGAAGAAGAAGAGATCAAAGAAGAACGTTGAGACATACAAGATCTACATCTTCAAGGTGTTGAAGCAAGTTCATCCAGATATCGGAATCTCCAGCAAAGCCATGGGAATCATGAACAGTTTCATCAATGATATCTTTGAGAAACTTGCTGGTGAGTCTTCGAAGCTTGCGAGGTACAACAAGAAGCCGACGATTACTTCTAGGGAGATTCAGACTGCGGTGAGACTTGTGTTGCCTGGAGAGTTGGCGAAACATGCTGTTTCTGAAGGGACTAAGGCGGTTACGAAGTTTACGAGTTCTTAGATTTGGAATGTGGTTTTGTAATGGAGGAGAAGTAGTAGTAGTAGTTGGAATGTGAAATAGGGTTTATGCTTTTGGGTATCTTTGAGGGTTATGTAATATGGGAATTAGGGTTTTAATTTATGGCACGGCTATGAAATCTACTTAATTTTCCAATGTTCGATTGCAATTTCATTGCTCAATTTCTCAAATCTGTTAATTTTGATTAGAATCTAAAGAGCTCCACTTTAACTGAGATAAAAAAAATTGAAACAGTGATTCTCATTGCGTATATATCTAAGCTTTGATTTGAGAAGTATTGTCCAAGTTATGTGATTTTGAGTCTCAAAACTTTTTAGACAATCAAAAATCAAGTTCTTATGCAGGAATAAATCTGTTTCTTCAGTTACATTCAATGGTTAAGTTGGACTGGTGTTACATGAAGGACAACGACTTAAATGGATTGGAGAACAAACTACAAAACGATATTATCTTATGAATACAAAGCTCACAATGAAAACACCTGCGTAATTGTTTTGACTTGATTGGATCATTTCTTTGGGTAAGTTCGATGATCAGGTCCAACATCGCGTGAGCCTGTGTTTATGTAAGGTCCTCTAAAAGTTGCTTGAGGAGGTAATGGTTTTGTTGGATCGATAACTGGTTGTTTCGAAGATCTGCAACCCAAATGAGACAGAGTAAACAACAAATGTCATACCACAAGATGAGAAAATAACATTTGAGAGATAGAATAGGGTGCTTACGCCATGTAAAAGGGGAAAGCTAAGCCTGCAGATGCGAAAAGAACCAAACCGGTGGCTACAACGATGTTACGTGATGGTGCCATTGTAATCTCTCGTTTTGGCTTTGTAACCCAAACAAAAAAATCTAGAGAGAAACCAAAATCAAAATTGGAATCAGTGTCACATCATAAGGGTTATAAAATGATCATTTGAACTCAGACGCTAACACCTAATAGCATATAGGTAACAAAACAAGAATTATGACATTGTGAAACACTGAAATTCATGTGTCAACATTTAGATACATAACACAGAGCTTGTTTTTTCACAGACAAGACATGGTTTACAACATCAGTTCCAGATAAACTGATCAATATCAGATGGTGAAATCAAGACATAAGTGAGAATCAGATATAGATCAGAACCTCAATGGTTTTTTAAATTGATCTCACAGGTGATGTGCCAAAAGTAACAGTTTTTATACACGAAAAGCCCTAAATCCAGTATTATTCGACAAAAACTACATTTATACAATAAGAAAACCAATTAGAATCCGTCGAGATGTTCTTAATCAAGTAAAGAGCAAAATCAAGGGTCCTGAATCCATAATCCAAACATTTCAACCAAACAATTCGAACGAAATCTGTAGCGATAACTGTATGAGAACATCTTGCAAGATTTAAAATTTATAATCACGAACCAAACGGATAAACAATAAGAAGATCTCACTTGGGATATGAGGAGGTCGAGTCGACTCAGTGAATCATTTGGGGAATTTGGGATTTGTACCGAGCCGCGGAGGTGTATGAACCGACAAATTTGGACGTGACGATCTGGGAAATTGATATTGGGCTGTAGATAACTTAAATGGGCCGTACTCGTATAATAACTTATTGGGCTAACTTCGTAAATTTGCATAAAAAATGTTTCGAAGATTTGTAGCATCAATAATTAAATATATTTTATTAGTCTTTAATTTTTGGGAATCTTGCAAATGTACCGCTTCTCATTCAAAATCTACCACAACTGAAAACAATTTTCAAAACCTACAACATTTCTTGTCACATGTAAATTTGTAGATGAAATTGCCTTTGATAATGACAGACTGCGGTGTCAGATCAAAGAATAATTGATAGTAAACTTTCGTATTTTTGTCTTCAAATATTCTTACGCTTTTAATAGATTGACGGACCCAAAAATAATTTTTATTGGAGTCATAAAATAAATAATTTTAAAATTTTTTATATCGTATAATATATTTCAAAATAATATTACAAAAACACTAAACCTTTTTGTTAATTTATAATTTATATTTATTAATTTAGTATCAAACACAAATATTGCTACTTTAAATCCTCCAAATATGTTGTGATTTTCAGAAAAATAAATATAAACTTAAAAAATGAAAAAATAATTATGTCTACAAGAATCGAACATGGTAGAAGAGATGTCACCACTTTGAGAATTACCAAATATGATACTGGCACTTTAGGATTTTAAAAGGACTAAATGTTTTTTATATATTTTTAAGGGGGGTCAAGTGACCCCCTTCCTTCTTTAGTGGGTCCGCCATGGACTCACTCAAATTTGAATAAAGCATTTGTATTTGTGTCTAGGCTATTATAGATTCATGTCACTTGCATTACCAAAGATTGATGTTTGAGTTCATGCATTAACTACTCAAATTACAAAATCATATATATATATATATATATATATATATATTGTTTGTAGATTAATTTTCTGTGTTAACTTTTAAATTTAAACATTATATATATTAATTTATCATATCAATGAGATATAACTATATAAAACAATTTAAGTTTCTCCTAAATTTTATTCTTTATATTTTAAATTATATTTTATAATTAAAGAAGTTGATTTATTGTTAATATAATAAAAATTCTATGCTAATTATAATAATTTCCAATAACGTGTTTGTAATAACTTACATTTGAAAGGTTACTCAACGAATGAAAACCTTTATTTTCGAGTGGTTCTTCCTTCGACATATCAATCATTTATTTTCGAGTGATTCCTAGTGGTTTAATTTATATGGAAAATAGGGTTGGTATATGGATCATTATTAAAAATAAAAATAAAAATAAAAATATGGGTCATTATTGTTGAAGGTGCAGTTATTTGAACAACTAAATAGAGTAATACATGCTTTATTGGTTTGGATCTACAAGATCGAAATGTTTAACGTTAGAAGAAGTTTTTGGTTTTTAATAGATTCAGATTTGAATAAAGTCTTGTAATCTTCTGTCTAGCCTATTATAAATTTATTTCGCTTGCATTATCAACGAATGATGCGTAATCTAGAGTCTAGAGATGGTTGATGAATCACCAATGGATTATTCGTTTATATTGTTGATGAATATGGTAGATTTTGAATATGATTAACAGTGAAGTTGGTAATGAGTTCCACTACTAATCATATGATTATTTTATATACATATTTTTGCTTAATTTTTGCTTATGTTTTACTATTTTTTTCAAATTATTTTATTTTTATATTTTAAATTTACAACGATTATGATAGAGTTTTATAAGGAATTAAATTACCGTTAGATTCTATTAAATTCATATAAATAAAAACAGGCTAATTTTTTTCAGACAGTGACTAGAAGCATGAGACATCAACTTAAAATATATGAAAACAAGACATTTTTTATTTTATTACAAGAAACGTCGATCAGTAATGTCTTTTTGTCACAAAATTAAAAGTGTTATCCAGTTTACTCACGTTATTTATTTAATAAATTAAAGATAGTAAAAAATTTCAAAATATTTATTATGTTCAAACTTATATGAAGTTTCAAATATTATAAATATTTGAACTTTAAAAATTTTAAACTTTGTAAAATGTGTAATATAGTTTTAATATATAAATTCTATAAAAAGTTGATAATATTAATAATTTCTGAGATCTATAACAATTAAAAATATATATATTATGTGAACCATTTTAAAAAAACTTTAAATTGAGTTGAATCAGATGTCTTTTAAATAGAAATATAAGTTAAAAGAAGAATAACAAAATGATGTTTAATATTGTTGGACGGGGATATATAGTGTGACGGATTTGGATAGATATTAATATGAGACGATATATTACAAGTGAAATTTCTTGGAACTTACAATCAAAATACAATTATACAATACTAAATACTAAACAAAATAAACAATATTAATAAAACATATACAACTTAAAATTTAAATTTTTTGATTATAAAAATCGATCACTGTATACCACGAGTTAAAACCTAGTTTATAAACAAATGTTAAGGTGCTACAATTTTTATGTGCATACTAATGACAATAAGAACAAGAATGATCAAATAGACGAGATCTTCGCAGGTGATATTTGTTCCTATTGTAACAAGTTAATTTTAATTAATGACACTAAGAATAAGCTTTGGTGTGAGGCCTAAAATGATCTGTCTTCTTGAAAATAAGCTTTTAAACATAAAAATATTATATAGGGTCATGTCCCACACTCCCACTTGCCAGTTTGAGTGTTGTCTTACAATTGCTAGAAGCAAAGTCGATGGGAAAGCAAAGTATATGGGACAAAAATGTTCTAAAGGGACAATAACAAATAACTCATATATCTCTGATCGCTCTACAGCTGAAGAAAAGAACATCAGAATACAAGGCACTTTCCAAGTATCTTGCATCACAAGTATATACTCTATATATACAAACATTAACATACATATAAACCAATGTGTCACAAGCCCAAGCTAGAATTGATGCCGATGGAAACTTCGCCAGCGCAGCCATTGCGCCGCCCTAGCCTTATATGCTACATTTTTCTCGTTATACTAACTCTAATCTTCATGGCAGCTGTAGGTTTTCTCATTACATGGCTTGAAACCAAACCCAAGAAACTTCGTTACACTGTTGAAAACGCCTCGGTTCAAAACTTTAACCTTACCAACGACAATCACATGTCAGCTACATTCCAATTCACCATCCAATCGCACAACCCTAACCACAGAATCTCGGTTTACTACAGTTCCGTCGAGATATTCGTTAAATTCAAAGACCAGACGCTTGCGTTCGACACAGTGGAGCCGTTTCACCAACCGCGGATGAACGTTAAGCAGATTGATGAAACGTTGATTGCGGAAAACGTTGCCGTTTCAAAATCCAATGGTAAGGATTTGAGGTCTCAAAATTCGTTGGGAAAGATTGGGTTTGAAGTTTTTGTTAAGGCTAGGGTTAGGTTTAAAGTGGGGATATGGAAGTCATCACATCGTACAGCTAAGATTAAGTGTTCTCATGTCACGGTCTCTTTGTCGCAGCCTAACAAATCCCAAAATAGTTCATGTGATGCTGATATTTGATTAGTAACTTTGCATTGTCACACTAATAATTGCATTGTTATGTTATGCATGAACGAATTGCATTTCTATATGTACTTATTTTTTCTATCGTCTAAACATCTATACATTTTTGGGGTCAAATACTGCTCTAGCAACACTGTGTATTAAAAAAAAAAAAATTACACCATGAAATTCATAATATGTGTATAATAGTTATGAATATATATAGTATTTTTTCATTGGTATAGATACTGTTAAGTACAAACGACGTGAAATAAACTAATTTGTGACAAGATTACAAGGTGCTTATGGGCCATATTTTGATTTTAAGCCCAATTAAAATTTATATTGGAACCCCAAAAAATTCAAACCCAATTAAAGATAAGGTAAATGTGGGAAGCTCGAAGCCCAAATGAGAGAAGTTTGTCGTACAAACGGGTTCTAGATTATCAGCTTTCGAGCGAGACAATAATATGCAGAAATTTTTTTCGAAATTTCCACAATTTGCACTCTAGGAATGCAAAGATAATTATCTGTTCGTTGTCTTTTGACCTAACTAATCATCTTTGACCGTCAAAGCATCGTGAATTCACTGGAAAAGAAAGATAGCTCATTCTGATTAAAAGTGTTGGCATGAAAGAGACATAATAATTATGTGAAATGTGAACACAGACTAGCTTGTCTGAACCTTCTCGAAGAATATGAGAAAAAGAAACAATTTTTTTTTTAATAAAAAATGTGTTGTAGAAATATTATTAAATTGAATATTATAATTTTATTTTTGCTTTAGATGATAATATTACAGAGATAAACCGAAAAAGAATAATAACTACACATAATAAATTATAAATATGTAACTTTTTAAAGCAAAAATTGATTTTTATTTTTGAACATGGATTACTTAGAAATAGAGGGATGTATGTTGAAGAAAATAGGTTGCATGCACCCGTAACATGCGAAGATATTGGATTCGTTAATTGCAAACAGTCCTGGCGCGATAGAGTAAGAATCATAACAAATGGAAGATATATGATTGAATGTTTGACTATGTTTAAGATTAAATTTATCACCCCAATCAAATCTATAATTAAAGAATATATAAGATATCTAAGGTTTCAAATGGAAATCGAACTGTACAGTGAGGTACGGTTCTAATAGTAAAAATCTTTTTTGCATATATATACATTTATATTTTTTGTTATTATTAGAATCGCACCAGAGCATAAATTACCTTAGAGTACCATTCTGATTGTAGTAGATGTCGTGGTTTTTCTAATTAGGTAATTCCAAATAATAATCTCCTATTGCATAGAACAATTATACCAAGTCAAAATTATGTGAATAGAACGTAGTGCTTTTTGAGCAACCATTATTCTAATTTCACAGCTTTACATATACTCCACTTGTTCTTTTCTTCTTTTGAACAAATACACCACTTATTCGTGGCCTCTCCATTTCGATTTTTTTTCTATTCTTGATAAGGTCTCCATTTAATGTTGAAGGCATATATCGGCTACAACACTTATAGGTAATAATGAATATATGCCACATGTTTTTGTCAGGCAAATACATATTCGTTTAGGCTAAATTGAATTACCACACAAAACCTGTTAGAAGGAAAGGGACAATGGCGTACATTTTACATTATAGCCTATGACAGAAAAATAAAGAAAAATCATGAATTAGTTTGGCAAGCCAGATGTGAATTAGAATTTGTTTTTAACCATTAAAATTTTATAAGGATATGTATGTAACTTTGCCATTAAAGAAAGTTAGTTTTCCAAGATTTACAATTTTTGCTTTTCTTCTTTCAAAATACCTTTTTCTTAGGTATAATTCCGTGAATTTATGAAGATTCAGTTAATAGACTAATAGTTGGTCTATGGTCTCTCAAAAACTATAGGTTAAGATTTGATTATTAAACCGAAAACAAAATTGAAAGTGAAAGTCCTTGGGCCAAAGGCACCCATTATATGAAAACATAGGTTAATTTAAATTTATACATAAAAAATAAAGAAATGATAGCAGTTTCATGAAGCAAGCATGTATATTGGTGGTGCCAATAGCCCAATCTGCAATGAACATATATGCACATCGCTTTGCATGCGCAATCTTTATCACAATATGACACTTTTTCTTGGTTACTTAGCTTGAATGCAACATCCATTTATTTTCTATTTTTGACACAACTCTAAACATTTACTGCTAGAAAATAAAATGAAGAATGAGAAGGTGGAAAAAAGAAAGAAAGAATGAGAAGGTGGCAGACTGGCAGGCACTCTAGCTACATCATACTCTACGAGAAAACTTGTACAAAAATATGATGGATGGATAGAAATAGCTAGGTTACACGAATTCATTAGAAAAGGAAAAAAAGAAAGAAAGAAAGATAATCCACTGAAAATATCAGAGTTCTAAATATGATGGATGAATAGAAATATCTAGGCTACCCAAATTCATTAGAAAAATAAAAAAAAAACAAGAAAAGAAAGAAAGATAATCCACTGAAAATATCAGAGTTCTACATCATTTGTCGCAGTTTTTTCGGATTTTTTTGTATCGTTTAATTTAAATAATTTTATTTATCGAATCATTCACTAATGCAATAAGAAATTATTTTTAGTATTAAAATATATTTTTTCTAACAACATTCTCAATATTTCATCATACACATAATTTATAAACAACGTTCATCTTAAACCAATTTAACAGAAGTTAGTCTTTGATTCTAGAAACCTAAGAATTTGATGATGGAACTTCGTACGTATTATGCACCTTCGGTGATTTATTATATAAATATCAATTTAAGATAATAACCTACTTAAATCATTAACTAATCCATAATTATTATATACTCATACTTTGAGTTTGGATTACAAAAAAAAATCTTCGAGTATGAAAAAGCTATTAAAATGGTTTTATTGAAAAATCATGTAATATTAAAATAAAGTAGTAATAGTACATTAAATATGTAAAATAAAATAATATATAAAATTAAATAATATATAATATTAAATAATAAATGTATTATTAACCTATAAATTAGAAGTTGAAGAGTTTACATTAATTATTTAATAGACATAGACATATAGCAAATGCTAAAATGATGATGTATCAATCATATGGAGAGAGTCACTTTCATATATATAATTTTTCAATGCAAATTTCAGAGTTAAAAGAATTTTATTTTTGCACTAGTTAATGGTCACTACAATATTCAACCGTATTGGGTTTTATAAACTTCTAAAGGTTTAGGAGAAAACAAGCCCATGATTCTTAACTTGAAACATTAGATCGTGTGAATTTAAAACTACTGTATATGCACATATAAATGTCGTGTGTAATTAGTTGATAAAGTAATCATAGTTTGTTTGAGATTGAATAAAAGTTTCGTTTTTTTTTTTTTTACTGATTGACGATTCCGAGGAAAATATGGCTTGATCGGTCAGTGAAGAAATTGATTCAATATACCGGTTAGGAAAATTGAGAGATTAAGAAAATCAGCTTACGCAACAAAATTCTAAAGTTAATAATCCACTTGAATTCCATGGTGTAACAACTGCCACATGTTAGAAAATTCTGTTTCAATTAAAACTCTTGTGATTGTGATACAACCGAGTTGGACAATCCATAGTTGATTTGTAGTCAGATGATTGTGACAGTTAAGTCCAATATCGCTCCAAAATATCTAAGAGCTTGGAAGAGTACTTCAGATCGGTAACCATGTGCAGTGACCAAAACATGTACGTTTCTTTGATTATGATCTCGATTAAGTAGACTAGTTTAGATGATCGCTCGTCACAAGTATGATTTCAAATTGGTTTTTGTTGAATATTTAATTGACTTTCTAATTTTCGGAATTTTTAGTGATGTTAAATTCAAAATAGACATGTTTTCTGAAAACCATAGAACTTATATTAGATTGCATTCCCTATATAAGTATCAAAATATACACACATATAACTATATAAGTTTATAATATAGTGAGTGCATTACAACTTTTGGGATCTTTTTTTCGTTGGGCAAATACAACTTTTGGGATCTATAAAAAGGTACTGGTGCATGAGCTTGGGAAGCCAACTTAGTGAATATACCGCTCCAACTTACTAAGATAAACACTCTCATTCTAAAATGTCTCTTCCATATACAATTCTCATTCTATTTATATTTTCAACATCTTCATCTTATTTGATCCCCCTCGCACACTCCAAAATCGCTAGACTTGGGATTTCCTCAAAAACGCTAAAGAATGAACCTGATGGATCAACGCAAAAAGTAGATGAATCTAATCTTAAAATGTACTACTTTAATCAGACACTCGATCACTTCACATTCACACCGGAAAGCTACATGACTTTTCAACAAAGATACGCCATTGATTCCACGCACTGGGGTGGTGCTAAAGCCAACGCGCCAATCTTAGCATTTCTTGGAGAAGAATCGTCGTTAGACTCTGATTTGGCTGCCATCGGTTTTCTTCGTGACAACGGTCCTCGCCTAAATGCGCTCCTCGTCTACATAGAGGTGTGTGTGTTTTTATAATACATGCGGTTAGATTAATCTTTTGTAGTAACTAGGGACCCTAGTAACTATTATATAAATTCAAACGTTGTATAATGCAGCATAGGTATTATGGGGAGACGATGCCATTTGGATCAGCAGAAGAAGCACTAAAGAACGCAAGTACGTTGGGGTATTTGAACGCAGCACAAGCCCTAGCAGACTATGCCGCGATTCTCTTGCACGTTAAGGAGAAGTACTCCACCAATCACAGCCCTATCATTGTAATTGGAGGATCCTATGGTGGAAGTAAGTTCAGTGTATGTGTATACATCATATGTTAAAATTATCATAACCGTAACTTATGTGGTTATGTGATGTAGTTAATCTTTATCTCATAATGATAATATTAAATAGCATTATATGATATTAATGAATTTTTAAATAATAAATTTTTTTCATGGTATAAAAGTGTTAGCGGCATGGTTCAGGCTAAAATATCCACACATAGCACTCGGAGCATTAGCATCTTCAGCTCCTCTTCTCTACTTTGAAGATACTCGTCCTAAATTTGGTTATTATTATATTGTAACCAAAGTTTTCAAGGTAACAATAATTATCCACTCAGAACCCATATCAACATGTAGGAGTTATTTTTTTCCCCACAATCAGTCCATTAATTTCAACTATTTCGTTTTTGTTGTTACATGGTAGTCTTTACTAATTTTAACTAATTACACTCTTCTTTTTTATTTTCTCTAAAATATATTCCATTAGGAAGCAAGTGAAAGATGTTATAATACAATCCGTAATTCTTGGATAGAAATCGATAGAGTTGCTGGCAAACCCAATGGTCTCTCGATCCTTAGCAAACAATTCAAAACTTGCGCGTAAGAAAGAAATATCTTAATTTTTTTTTGTTTTTTTTTTCCACTTAATCTATGTTTTATGCTTAGTTTCTTCTTCAAAATTATTTATCAGTCCATTGAACGGAAGCTTCGATATCAAAGACTTTTTGGACACAATATATGCCGAAGCTGTTCAATACAACCGAGGTCCGAATTTTTGGGTGGCCAAAGTGTGCAACGCAATCAACGCCAATCCACCAAACCGTAGATACAATTTACTCGACCGGATTTTTGCTGGTGTTGTCGCTTTAGTAGGCAACCGAACTTGCTATGATACAAAAATGTTTGCGCAGCCAACAAACAATAACATCGCATGGAGATGGCAGGTATGTAAATTCTACTTTTAAAAACATACTAAAACACGATCGAACGCATACATTAAAAGGGTACGGACGTACGGTGCATAGCACTAACCATTTTAGTTAATTTCGTGGATAGATTTTAGTGGATTCTAAAGATATTTTAATGATTTATATATGGTTTTATTTCATAATTCGACTAGTTAATAGAGAAAATAAATTTACATGAATGATCTTTACATAGAGCTGCAGCGAGATAGTGATGCCCGTGGGATATGACAAACAAGATACAATGTTCCCAACGGCACCATTTAACATGACCAGTTACATTGATGGATGTAAGTCTTATCATGGTGTCACTCCTAGACCACATTGGATCACAACTTATTTCGGCATTCAGGTATATATGATTAATCAAATATCGTTCAGAAACACTTTTAAATTAAATCTTCATAGTTCCTTGTATTTACTGTCTCTAGTTTTAATCATAACTAGATTATATGACCCGTGCTTCACCCGGGTTGAATATTTGATTATTGGCTACAAGATCTTTTTTGGGATTTTTCTTGAGTTTCTTGATTTTCTATGCGTACTCCTTGAATTCTTCCTACACCATCAAATTGTTGTTCGAATCTTTCTCGGACTGTATCACCAAGTTTGATGAAGCTCTTTCTTTTATCGAAGGTCTTCAATTTAGGTCATTAGATTTATTGTTTTCTTTTCAAGATTTCCCTTTTACACATCTACAATACCATTAAATACCGCTAAATTAAATTGCAAACTATTGATTTTATTTTCTAAGGAATATATTACAAATACGAATTTAAATAGTAGTTAATAGTTTCTATAAAATCAAAACAAATATTGGTGGCATATTTTGAAATTAATGAAGCACGAATATTCGATGAATCGCATATGCTTAAATTGTGCTAAGACTGATTTAATTATTGTTAGTTGAGATTAAATATGATTCGTGAGAGATTTTCTAATATTTAGAAAAGCATATAATTGGCAATAACGGAAAAAATTAATTGAACTAATTAATATGAAACTAGATTTGTAAGGTTTTGTTAAGACAATATTTATTTTGAGATAGTATTTGTAGAGACTAAAAACTAATTAATATTTAGTTTAAGGATTTTTCAACCCAAAATCCTTACAAAAAATGTATATATAGATTGAATTTTTTCTAATTTTACATATGTTTTGCTTACATTTTGCTTATTTTTTGTAAAGTTTTTTAAAATTTCATGATTTAGAACAACAAAATCAACGTACTAATAGAATTGTAAAAATAATTCAGAGTTGTGTTGATTTTCTATATGTAATAGTTTGATGAAAATAATTAGCTAGAACTTATTATGAACTATTTAATGCAGGAGGTCAAGTTAATCCTCCAAAAATTTGGAAGCAACATCATTTTCTCTAATGGATTGTCTGATCCTTATAGCGTTGGCGGGTAAATAAATCTAATAATTTGTTCATACATGTTTAAATATGATATTGGTGTATCAATGTATTGAAGGTTTTATGGGAATTATTTTGATATTGTTCTAGAGTTTTGGAGGATATTTCAGATACTTTAGTTGCCATTACGACAAAAAATGGTAACTTCGTAAATTTTCAGTTTTAGTTAAACATTTGATCCAACATATAGTTTATGGAGATGATGATGAACTCTCTCAAAATTTGAATGGAAAGTTAATATATGAGCAGGTTCACATTGTCTAGATATCACCTTGAAGAGCAAAGAAGATCCGGAGTGGCTAGTGATTCAAAGAGAGAAAGAGATTAAAGTTATTGATTCTTGGATTTCAACTTATCAAAATGATCTAAGAGATCTTAACATGCCAGTCTAGGTTCATAAGTTATATAAAATTTATATTATATAAGACGATGGTATCCGCATCCGGTTTCACTCACGACCTTAAATTGGAGCTCTATCACTTTTTGTGTGTTTCAACACTCTCATTCTAATCTCTCAAAACATTAAGCTAAAAGATGCATTTATTGTACCAAAGGTTTTTGTTTGAATAAAATTTTACATTTATTAAAAACAAATTGGTATTTTTGATTGGTTGAGTGATCTATGACATCTATATAAAACCAAGTATTTAGTGAGATTGGGCTAGAGTTTTGGACCTTGAATTGTGGTCCATTACAATATAGTTTACGAAATAAATCCAAAAAAAATAAATTTTTTTTTGTCAAGAGCTGTATGTTTATTGATGGATAGGTGGAGCCAATATAAAATTAGAGCATCTCTAATATTTTTTTCTATTCTTGATTTTAAAATAAAAAAATCCTATAATAGAGCTGGATTTTATTCTATTGTCTTTGTCTATTTTTATCTAATTTTTTAACTAAACTATATAAAAAAATATGTATTTTAGAGGTAAAAATAAAAGTAAGTTGAAATAGATTTTATTTTAAAATAGAGTATATAAACACAAAATAGAGGTATGTTGGAAATGCTCTTATAGTTGTAAATAACAGGAATGGAAAATGTTGGAACTGAAAAGTATTATTTTTTTCTGAAATTATGTCATTTGTACAACATTGACTGTTAAATTTAACATTACGAAATATTTTAATTCATTACAAAAAATGCACATAATTATATAATTTTAATACAGTGACATGATATATAAATGAGACATGATATATAAGTGGTAAGAAATATTGAATATTTTTGAAAGAATCATATTTACTATAAAAAATACTGTACAAATATAACAGGATAAAAATATAAATATGTGGTTGGAAAAATATATAGTCTTATTAGTCATTTTTATTCCACGAAGAAATAGTAGATACGAGTGTCAAATATTGTTTCGAGAGAGATTTCAATTCCGATGAAAAGACAATATGTGTTCCGGCACATAAAATCTTAATTAACTAAATAAAAATTATATTAAGATATAAATTTACATGAAAAAAATAATAAAGAACAGAAATATAATATGTTTTTTTCCTTAGATTCAATACTCATAAAAACTCTCCGAAAAGCATAGTGGTAACAAGCATTTGAAATGTAAAATATCCTTCCTAACAGTAATTGTGAGTATCAAATGTCCTCCTTCTTAATGCTTTGCGCAGAAAATGTGATTTGATAATATAAGAGTTTAATACTTCCTGAAAAATTCTACTCATTTAGTCCAATGAAAAGCGACCACAACGTATAGTAACATCTTTATTAATATGGGAAACCAAAAATTATTAGATTATAGCTCATTTGTCTGTACTTTTTTCGTTGTTATTATATATTTTTAATTTAGACTAAGATAAGATAATATATATTTGTGTGGAAAGCAAGTAAGTTGATGATATCTAATCATGTACGAGTGTCTAATTTTTAAAAAAGTTACATAAAAACAAGACATGACAAGAGAAAACATTATTTGAAAAATGGGACAAATGTTGATGACAAGCCAAAAATAAAGTAAAAATAGTATAAACTTATGGTTAATTAGTCTTTTGTAAATTTATGGGCCTCGAAACAATATAAAAGACATTCCGTGGAAAGTGACACCACACCTTCATAACTTAGCCACAAAGGAAAAAAAAAGGGCATTGCTTTATTTATCTCGAGATATGTTTTTATAACCATATTTGAATGAATTGATATTATGAAACCGCCTCATTGATCCAAACTAATTTTGTATTACATTACATGTGAATTGATTCCATTGGAAATGAACGAATGTCCTTCGTCTATATATTGGAAATGATACATTTGACCCGTACGTAAACCAATCGAGTCTTCAAGTTACCTAAATTCATCAACTTGTTTGAAAATATCCATTGTTTTTTTGCTTTTGAAATATCCAATGTTGTTCAAAAGTATAACTTGCATTTCCAATGGATTCTTAGTTTCAACATATACAAAACACGTACGTATAAATAAATACACAATTCTGTATAAACAAATACACACTTGCTTTTGTTCTGTGCATACAAGTATGAAGTGCGTCAAAAGTACGCATTATGTGGTTTAGGTAACCAGAAATGTTGTCCATGAAAAAAAAAGAAATTAGAAAAAAGAAAGCCTAAGGAGATGATGCCAAGAAAGAACCTTCCATTGACTGGTCTCCATTTTCTTTCTTTTTTAAGAATCCAAATCCTTATTCACCTACGCAATTATACTTTTTGTATTTGATAAGTAACTACGTGTTTGCTAAGCAACCTTTCCACGCCTGTTCAAAATGTCGAATTTATTACTTAAATTCGGGTAGAAATTTATCAGATTTGTCTTAAAAAGTAGTAAAGAAAAAGTTGTTGATCATTCTACTCTATGAAGCAGAAATTACATATAGAAAATAAAGATAGCAATATTTCTCTTTCTTTTTTACTTTTTATACATCATGATTGATCTCTTTTTTTTTTCTATTCAACATGGATGATAAAACATCATCTATAATATAAAATAAAGATTGACTGATTATTGACTTGGCAACGGTTTAACATTAACCAACTTGGAATTCCACTTCCATCTTCAAAACTATTGAATATCCAATTTTCTTAGATGTGCCACATTTACTCACATATTATAATTTTTTTCCAAATTTAAAAGATACGGTTATTTTATTCTTTTTGTTAAATTATATATAATAACAATAAATAGTACATAACCGTATATATCATTTATATAAACAATTTTTTTTGATAAATATAAAATAAGAAATCGATTATTTCAATTCATAATATTAAAATATAAATCGATTAATAGAAAGAAATAAAAATCGGTTGATAAAAAAGTAAATCAATCGAATTAAAACACATGTGATATTTTGGCGTAATCTACACTTGAACATTTTCTGTTTATCCGCTGTTACTTCTCTCTCTCTCTCTATCCCAAAAGACGACACAAGTACAAACACAAATCTGCAAATCTTCTTCTTCTTCTGTCTTCATGAATTTCAAGTCTAACAATTCCTAGCCGTTTACAATTTGACGGCACAATTCTTCATTCCTTGTCGTGCCCGGAAGTAAAAAGATGATCTTTTTGGTTTCTGATGAGATAAAACAGAGATCTTGTTAACACTTATAAGCAGACCCAACTCGGGAAGCTATGGCCGCTATTCGTTTTGCGGCGGCGATTCTGATTTGCTGTTTATTACCGGCGGCGGTTTTGTCTTACGGTTTCCCGGCGGCGTTGAAACTTGAAAGAGTTATTCCAGCGAATCACGAAATGGAACTTAGTCAGCTCAAGGCTCGTGATGAAGCTAGACACGGCAGATTGTTACAGTCTTTAGGTGGAGTCATAGATTTTCCCGTGGACGGAACTTTTGATCCTTTCGTTGTTGGGTAATTTAAAGTTTTCATCTTTATGTTCTTTTTTGGTGATTGATCGATTTTTGGCAATGCCTGTAAGGTGTTAGATACAATATCTGAGTAAATCTCAGTCATTGTCTGTTAAAGTTTTGTTTTGTTGCAAGTCTCAATCAAAAGTTCTTTTTTTGGTTTTGTTGTTTTCTGCTTAGTTTTGGTGTTTGACTTTGTAACAGACTGTACTACACGAAACTACGATTAGGAACTCCTCCAAGAGATTTTTATGTACAGGTTGATACAGGAAGTGATGTTTTGTGGGTTAGTTGTGCTTCTTGTAATGGCTGTCCTCAAACCAGTGGACTCCAAGTAAAGCTTTTGAATTCTTTGTCATAATCTTGGTCTAGTTATGATTTCTGTGGTTTTGGATTGTTAATATGATGCTTCTTTCTTTTGCAGATTCAGTTGAATTTCTTTGATCCAGGGAGCTCTGTAACAGCATCACCGATTTCATGTTCTGATCAAAGATGCAGTTGGGGTATTCAGTCTTCTGATTCAGGCTGTTCTGTTCAGAACAACCTTTGTGCTTACACGTTTCAGTATGGGGATGGAAGTGGCACTTCAGGGTTCTACGTATCTGATGTCTTGCAATTTGATATGATTGTGGGAAGCTCTCTGGTCCCAAACTCAACGGCTCCGGTTGTGTTTGGGTGAGTTTATTTCAGCGAATCCTTTGTTTCATAGTCATCAATATGGGCCATTACTCTTGACTTTGTTGGTTGCTATGTGGGATTGTTTTTCTGGAACCAGTTGCAGCACCTCTCAGACGGGAGATTTAGTGAAGTCTGATAGAGCGGTTGATGGAATCTTCGGGTTTGGGCAGCAAGGAATGTCTGTCATTTCTCAGCTTGCTTCACAGGGAATAGCTCCAAGAGTGTTCTCTCACTGCTTGAAAGGAGAGAATGGAGGCGGAGGCATATTGGTTCTTGGAGAGATTGTGGAGCCAAACATGGTCTTTACTCCACTTGTTCCCTCACAGTGAGTGTTCATTTATCCCTCGAAACCGTTTCATTTTAAATAGTTGTTCAAATGTTCATTAGAGAGTGACTGATAAGCATGATCTTATTTAAATAGTTGCTCAAATGTTCATTAGAGATTGACTGATAAGCATGATCTTATGGCGTGTTAAAATGTCAGGCCTCATTACAATGTGAATCTGCTGAGCATCTCAGTAAATGGCCAAGCTTTACCTATCAATCCATCGGTCTTCTCTACATCAAACGGCCAGGGAACAATCATTGACACTGGTACAACATTGGCATACCTTTCTGAAGCAGCCTATGTTCCTTTCGTTGAAGCTGTAAGTCATCAGAGCTCACGTTGCTATATGCTTTTGATATCACCGAACCATCTGTGAAATGGAGTTACTATAACTGTACTCCATTGACTTGATACTCTGCAATCTTCGTTCAATACTTAAATGTTATCTGTCTTATGGAATTTTTCAGATTACAAATGCTGTTTCGCAGTCTGTCAGACCCGTTGTTTCGAAAGGGAACCAATGTTACGTAATAACCACAAGGTCTATCCTCTGACCACATCTTCTTATCCCAAGCATGTCTTCTTAATTGGTAAACATTTGAACTTTTTTATTGTACTGTGATGATCAGTGTCGGAGACATATTTCCTCCAGTTAGCTTGAACTTTGCTGGTGGAGCATCTATGTTCTTGAATCCTCAGGATTACCTCATACAGCAGAACAATGTCGTAAGCACTTTAACTCGCAACCTTTTCATAGGAACCTGGTTTCAGAATCTGAACCTACCTTGACCTGAAACAGTGAGTTTTTTTTTTTCTGTTCCTGGTATAACATTGGCCTCTGCACTCTGCTTTCTAGGGAGGTACTGCAGTGTGGTGCATCGGTTTTCAAAGGATACAGAATCAAGGGATAACGATCCTTGGAGGTAACCCGAATCGAAAGCTGAAGCCTTTGTTATTTGAAATCTACATTTGGTAACACAAAACATCTGTTTTTGTCATCTTTTTTTCTTCTGCAGATTTGGTTCTTAAAGACAAGATCTTTGTCTATGATCTGGTCGGTCAGAGAATCGGATGGGCAAACTACGACTGTAAATCTCATCTCTTTAACTCAAATGACACCCTAAAGCAATGAAATCTTACCACACTTAAAAAATTCTTAACCTTTTTTATCTTTCTTCAGGTTCGACGTCGGTAAATGTCTCAGCGACTAGCAGCAGCGGAAGAAGCGAATATGTGAACGCAGGACAGTTTAGTGAGAATGCTGCAGCACCGCAGAAGTTATCTTTGGACATTGTTGGAAACACTCTAATGTTGTTACTAATGGTAATCAACATGTTCTTATAGCACACAGCTTTTCACAACTTTGCCTAAATTGTAGTTTCTTCGATACCCTTTTGATGTGGTCGTCGGCGTGTTAATTTGTGGTCACCGGCGAGTAAGTTTCTCCCAACCGGCGAATCCCAGCAAAAGAAAAATTAACTTGTTTGTTGTTTGTTTGTATGTTTTTTTATTCCTATTTCATTGTTATAGTTTTTGATGTACATAATTCCTTTTATACATAGTTGTGTCTATGTGTGTGTATTGTTCTCCTGATCAAGTTTTTTAGTGGAAATTCTGCAAAGTTAAAAACGAAATCATACTATCTCACAATTCTATTTTGTTCATCATACTTCCGTACACTCTTACTCAGACAGAGTCAACGAAAGCCCTAATCTTTCTTATCTGACACAAACACTAACTCGTGTTTCATAATTTATCTGTTATTAATGTTATGCTCAAATTAGGTAATTTATCAATTAATCTCTTTTTTTATTTGGTCGTCTTCTAAAAATCTCCAACTTTCTTCTCTTCCATAGAACCTCAAATTTCTAGGGTTTTAGGGGTTTTTCCTGAATTGAATTTCCCAGATCGAGATTCGCTGTTTCTCGATTGGGGGTACTTTTCAACTATTCCGGCGATGGCGGATGAGAAGAACGGTGGACGTCTGAGTGACGCTAGTGACTACTCATCAGAGGACGAAGGAACAGAAGATTACAGAAGAGGAGGTTACCATACGGTTCGAGTCGGTGATACTTTTAAGAATGGATCTTATGTCATTCAAAGTAAGCTTGGTTGGGGACATTTCTCCACTGTCTGGCTCGCTTGGGACACTCTCAACTCTGTAAGTCACTACTTTCACTTCTATGCTTCGTTTCTCAGAGAATCAATTTTAGGGTTTTTAGATAGTAGGGAAAAGGAACTGGCTTGAGCTAGGGTTTAGGCAGTATATATTGAATTGCATTGTTGTGATTGAACTAGCTTTGTTAGAGAATGAGGAAGTTCTTGTAGTTAGAGAATTGAATCTTGCCTTTGAATTCATTTGTTTGTAGCGATACGTAGCTTTGAAAATCCAGAAGAGTGCTCAGCACTACACTGAAGCGGCCATGGATGAGATAAAGATATTGAAACAGATTGCAGAAGGCGATGCGGAAGATAAGAAGTGTGTTGTGAAGCTTCTTGATCATTTCAAGCATGCTGGTCCTAATGGGCAACATGTTTGTATGGTTTTTGAGTATTTGGGAGATAACCTCTTGTCGGTTATCAAGTACAGTGATTACCGAGGGGTTCCTCTTCATATGGTTAAAGAGATCTGTTTTCATATCTTAGTTGGTTTGGATTATCTTCATCGTGAACTTTCTATTATTCATACTGATATCAAGCCGGAGAATATTCTGCTTTGTTCCACTATTGACCCTGAAGCAGATGCTCGGAAATCGGGGATTCCTCTTGTTCTTCCAACTGTGAAGGACAAGGCTGTTCCTGAGAGACCAGTTGAAAAAGAGAAACCTAAGAGTTATACGTATAGTGCGGATTTGACTAAGAATCAGAAGAAGAAGATCCGTAAGAAAGCTAAGAAAGTGGAAGGTTCAGAGGAAAATGAGAGAGACTCTTCTAACTCTGAGGCAAGACCAAATGGAAATGCAACTGTGGAGAGGTTGGAAGAGAGTTCTGAAAGAGTAAAAGATGCAGAGAATGTTAGTCAAAAGAGCCGGGGAAATAGGAGAGGAAGCCAATCCACGAGGCAAAAGTTACTTGCGGATGTTGATCGGAAATGCAAGTTGGTGGATTTTGGGAATGCTTGTTGGACTTATAAACAGTTTACGAGTGATATTCAGACAAGACAGTACCGGTGTCCTGAGGTTGTTCTTGGCTCAAAATACTCAACCTCAGCGGATATGTGGTCATTTGCTTGCATTTGTTTTGAGCTTGCCACCGGAGATGTTCTATTCGATCCTCACAGTGGTGAAAACTTTGAGCGAGATGAGGTATATATCTCTTATGTGATTTCTCATACTTTGTGAAAAAATAAAATCGTTTCATGTCGTTTGTACTCAATTGTAACACTAATGGACTTTGGTTTCAGGATCACTTGGCATTGATGATGGAGCTTCTCGGGATGATGCCACGAAAGGTAAATCCAAAAACACAGTGTTCTCTTATTTATCAATATCAAGAATAGAGCTTTTTAAAGGGATTTTGTTAAATGTAGATTGCATTAGGTGGACGCCATTCGCGGGATTTCTTCAACCGACAGGGTGAACTACGGCACATCAGGCGGTTACGGTTTTGGCCACTTAGCAAGGTCTTAACAGATAAATATGACTTCAGCGAGGAAGACGCAATTGCTATGCAAGATTTCATCACTCCCATTCTTCAATTTGTACCTGAGAAGAGACCGACGGCTGCTCAGTGCCTAACGCACCCATGGTTGAATCCGGTCCCTAAATCACTGAAACCGTCATCGAGTCCACAAAATCCCAAAGAAGAAGAAGAGGAAGCGTCGGATGAGGATAAAGATAAGGAAAAGGTTGAGAGGGAAGCCATGGAGGCAGGTGTTGGAAATATCGCCATTGATGGCTCGGAAAGAAAGACCTCAGCAAGAGAAGGTCGTCAATCAGCTCGTGATCTTCGTACTTAAGAAACAAATATAAATGCCTGAAAAAGTTTTGTATTTGTCTTTGAATTTCTTCTCTGGGAATCGAAGATTTAGATACTGTATTGTTTTTTATCCCTTTACTCTCGAAAACAGTTTTGATAAACCCTATATTTGAATTTTCATTTGCTTTCGAACCAGTTTATTAAATGATACATTGATCTTACAACATTACCAAGCAATGAGGACATAGCACACAAGTCACTGGGGTTCAATGGAGACCACAACAATAAATATTTATCAGACATTTGATGAACTCACCTCGCTCTAACTACTAGTAGGGGCCTAATGCCATAATGTAACTGTGATGAATGAAATTCACTTTCTTCACGGATTTTAAACCTGTAATATTTACGTATATTTTGAGCGCTCTTTATCAAATTTAAAGGGGATATGGAAATGGGAAGAAGAAGAAACAGGTTTACCTCTTCTTTCGTCTTTTAGGATTGAAGGTTCAAAAGATTTTGCGTCTACTGAGATAGGAATACATGAGAAAGAAGGCGACTGCAGCGCCTATGATGATTCCACCCGTTGTTAGCCAGAATGCAGACTGCAAAACCCGAGATGTTAATGGTAAAATGATGGCACAATAGTTGTAAATATGTGGTTGCTTGATGAGGACTTACAGCTTGTTCTTCAAGATAGGACCTCAAGTTCATGCCGAATATACCTGCAGGTACCCAAAACAAAAGGTATAAGCCATTTACAATGAACAGGGGAAAAATAGGATTTGTTGGCTTTGAGATCATGTTCATAGGGAAATGGTTCTTTGTAGTCAAATTCAAATAGCACATATGTAATGGAGAATGTGGACACTCCGTTCAATCTTGGTAGTTGGTAGTTTAAATGCAAAGGCTCTACTATAGTTCAAAGGTTTCAGAGAAAGCGGATACAAATCATCAAAAGTTTGTGAATATACCTGCGATGAGAGCACCAACTGCAACACAAAATGTACCGACCTGAAGAAGCAACTCGAACCTGCTGACCTCAAGCCTCCGAGAACTGGAAACAAACAATGGACCATGGTAAGAGTGCCTAAGAATTTAAGAGAAAGGAGTATTTTGTTATCTTCAGTACCTTAGATTGACAGCAATTGAGTCTTCCATTTCCTTTGCAGAATCCAGAAGTCTTTCTGCTTGTCCATGGCATGACTCACATCTGCACATACGAAGCCATAGAGTTTCACTACATAACAATGAAACATATCAGAGTGCTTCAAGAGCAAAAGTCAAGACCTTTGCAGATAGTTCTCCAAGAGCATTTCGATTTCCTCCTCTTCTTCTGCACGGAACCAGAAAAAGAAAATGAATCTCGTTAAATTCATCTGTTTGTGGTGATTATCATGGAGGAAATGTTTGCAGTCTTACCCTCAGCAATCAGCTTATCTGAGGGTAATGTACACTCCAAATCATCGTCTCCTCTTCTAAGTGTGCAATTTCTTCCCATGATGCATATGCGGCGTATTTCATGGGGATCCTCTAAAAGATCCAGGAGCATTTGTCTAAGAGCTCCAGCTCGGGAGCCCAATTCAACCTTTAAAAAGTGTATAAAGAAAAATTCAATACAAAAAACCGAACATTGAGTTCTCTGAAGCGAACAACTAACAAGAATATACATACATAAACAACTAAATAAAGTTTACCAGTCTTTGTTTGCTAATACGAAGTTCCTCCAATATATCGGCAGTTAAGCGGTTGGGTAAAACCTCAAGTAGAGCTTGGACCTGAACCAAATGGAAGTAATATAAACATTAAGAGCAAAAAGAATGATCTTTAAAAGCCATAAGCCAATGTTTGGAAAAAACTACAGGGTTTCATGTCAGAACATATAAAGGATTTCATTTTAACGCCTCAGCTCTTTTATCCTATGCTCAGTTCAAACTTAAACTTATAGCAAAAGGAAATGCTTTGTGTGTCGAAAATGGCAGTTTCATCCTCTATAGCACGAATCCGTTCCTTTTAAGATCTAACTTAGTCATGGAGAAGTCCTAGTCTAGCAGTCAAAGTGAAGAAGATCTAACTGAAATATACTCACTAGCTTTTCATACTCACACGGGGTTCAATGTCCATAAGCCTTTGCTCTAATCGTTGTATCCTTGAGATTAGCGCCGATTCAACAGCCTTCAATAAAGCCAGAGTAATGAAAGGTTAACACCAAAATGATTGGAATTATAACAAACTCAAGTTATGCAGGGCTGAAGAGATAATATTTATAATCTTTTATCTGTGTACAAAACATATATTTCTACATAAACAAATCATCATCCAATCAAATTATTTATGGGCCAAACCAACCTCTAGTTCAAATGGCATAGAGGGTCCTCCATTCATACTTCTTGGGTTAAGCCGAGGCATCAATGTATCTACAAAAGCTCTTCCTCCTCTCCTGAAAATATTTTGGACTTACACCAGCGATACTAGAGAAATTGATCTGAAGAAAAAGAGATATACTGCGACCAAGATTACCGGTTATAATCAAATATAAGGACACGGTCTCGCATGGCTATTGCTCTCAGGGAGCCCAAATTTAGCAGAATCGCATGTTCACGGACCTAAATAACATGTAAGAAAAGGTCTCAACATTGTCATATAGATGGTTCATCATACACATAACTGTAGAGAAATGATAAGTTTGAGCTATATATATACCAATAGAGATGGCACTGAGTTTGTCATAAACAACGAAGGATCAACGCTTCGTATATCTCTTGGACGAAGACCTGATTAAAATATTAGACTTATCATAGAGAACTACCAACATGACGATCATCAAATGTATAAAATAGTTAACTATTGTTTCAGTCACCACTGGATTTAAGCAGCTGTCGTCTGTTAATCTTCCTTGTAGATATTGCTCCAGTCGCCTTCACTTCCACAACCTTCATAAAGTTACAAACTTTGATGAGATACAACAAGTGACAGTTTCATCCAAAGCTAATCAATTCAAACAGAATCCTAAATATATGACTAATTGACTATATGAACATGCAATTCAATAGTTCATTATATCCAGAAGAAACCTCATAAACCGGTTCACGAATTCCCAGAGACGTAGAGTCACTTGATGAAGAAGAAGAAGAAGAATCGATCTTCTTTGAATCATCTCTTCCTCCTCCGTTATCTCCATCACTACTATTACTGTCACTACCATCGTCGTCGTCGCTAACGTTAAGGGATTCGTAATCGCCGACGAAATCCTCGGCGGTTGTCGGAGACTTGGCGAAACATTTCGATCTCGATAAAACTTTAAGTGCCTCGAAGTAGATCGGAGTTCTACTCAACGCAGATAACTGGAGAGAAAAGGAAGGAGAAGATCCAGGAAGAAGATAATGGAGAGATGGAGATGGATATGGAGAGTGATCGGAGAAGTTGAAGAGAGAAGTGAATGTTGAAGGAATTGGAGTTAACGCCATTGTTGGTTTGGTGCTGGTGGAACGAAGAAGCTTTGGTTATGGAGATTTTTAGCTTTAAGGATAATTTTACCAAAAAACTAAAAAAGTAAAAACAACATCCAATTTGTATGACTTGTCACTCTCAAATATTTCCGAAACATCTAATCATTTTTTGGCATTTTTACAAATTAATGTGTTTTTAATAATAAATTTTTGGACAAAACAATAAAATAAATAAAGTGAAAACTTTATAAAAAATATCAAAATAATAATTTACCGTGTGTATTAATTTATAGAATTTTTACTGTATATATCAAATTATCTCTATCGAAGTTTTTATTTCTTACAAATATTTCTGTTATTTCTTAAAAAATTTAATTTTTTCCAAAAAATTATTAAATAGAGATTTGTTTTGGATTAATGAATAAACAATTTATGGTAGTTGACCGTTAATTTTGTGGCTGAGGCTTTTCTTACCCACGATCTTTTCACCTGTGAATAATCTGCCACCTGTCACCGAGACTTATTTAACAGTTGGCAGATTTTTGTGGTTCATTCAAAATGGGGGTGTAATCGTCTATTGAAAAGATTAAGGTACTTTATAAGAGAAGTAAATTATGTAGGTGTGAAAACAAGACATGATTTAGTACAAGGACTATTTTGTAAAACAAGTAAAGCGGTGTTTCGAATTTTCTGGCGAGAGAAGAAGAGAAATAAGGGCAAAGGAGAAATTAAAAAACCAGAGAGATTAAAATGGAAGACGATGAAGCGACGAAACAGCGAGGAATACTTGAAGAAGAAGAAGAAAATTTTACTGGAAGAAGAGAAGAAAGTGAAAACGAGTTTCCCTCACATCATCCTCCTCCTCCGCCTGATGAGGTAAATTTTGAGCTTAATTTGCTCACTCTTCGTTGTTGTTGAGGTAGTTTCATTGTAGGAAATTGAGCGTCAATGGTACTTTGTGCAATTAGGGGTTTTTAGTTGGCTATTTAAGAGTAGTTTTTGGATTTAAAGTTGTGATTTTTATTTGTGTAGAGAGTGATGTTTCTTATTTTCTGTGTTGTGCAGTTGTTTGACATTTCGACTACAGTTGATCCTAGCTATCTTATTTCACTGATAAGGAAACTCCTTCCAATTGATTCGGGAAGTGACGAACGACATAATGATCATATGAATACGGATAATGTGGTTCAAGGTGTAGTAGCTATATCTGGAAATGGGGTTGTTGAGACTTCCAATGGTGATCCAGAGAGCATGGACATTGGAGATAATCATGATGAATCCACTTATGAGGTGGGGGAGACGGTTAGTTCATGTCCAGCGCCGGGAATGCAAGACGGGTCATCGGCATGGGAAGATCATGGTTGTGTTTTGTGGGATCTTGCCGCCAGTAGAACTCATGCTGAGCTAATGGTAAATGGATTTATACTTTGAAGTAATGCCTTTATATATTCTTTACTCTGGATTTTGAATTGCCAAGTAGTAACGTTGGTTTAAAGTTGAGTTTAGACCAATAGGAAATTTGGGGCAGAGTTGTTGAAAAAGAACTAATTGGTTTCCATGTAGATAAAAGAGCAGCTTGGTTCCGTATAGTGGTTTTGGAAATGTACTACAGTGCTCTATCTATTGAATCCATGTAGTGGAGTTGAGACCTGAAGTTGTAATGCTTTGGCTTTGCAGGTACAGAACCTAATTTTAGAAGTGCTTCACGCAAACCTTATGGTTTCAAAATCTCCCCGTATTCGAGTAAGTAACTCAGTGTATGTATGATAAGTCTAAGTCATTTCTAATTATTGTTGTCTTCTTGAATTGACTTTAATTTTTACATTTCTTTTTCGTTTTGGGGCTTGCTAGGAAATCTGTCTCGGGATTATTAGGAACCTTGCTTGCCATGAAGGTCTGTTGAAACATATAGAGTCTACAGCCGGAATCGTCAATACACTTGTGGGGCAGTTGTTTCTTGATGATACCCAATGCCTAAGTGAAGTTTGCAGGTAAAACAATAAATTTGTTACCTCAAATGTAGATTCATGCTTGATTAGTTGGTTGGGTTATCTAACTATCCGACATGTATCTCCAATAGGATACTCACCACAGGACTCTCTGGCGCTGGGTGTACTTCCTGGGCCCATTGTTTGGAGTCTGATGATATACTTCGCCATATTTTGTGGATTGCGGAAAATACCTTGAATCCTCATCTTATTGAAAAGGTAACTTCTGAAATTTGTTCTTGTAACTTAGTCATTCTTGCACTGGACGACTTGATTGTTGAAAGGTTGATCGAAGTGGTGAATTTTATTTAATGAACTCTGAGTTAATGAATTTTCTGAAATTCTCTACTTTATGCCTATTCATGTCCCTCCACCATTTTCTGTAAGTTTTAGTTTATCATGGTTTTTCTTAATTTGCTAATTCATTTCTATTTTACCATAGAGTGTAGGGCTATTGTTAGGTATCATAGAAGGTCAACCTGAGGTTGAGCAGCTATTGATTCCTCCACTAATGAATCTGGGTTTGACGAGTCTCTTGATCAATCTTCTTTCATTTGAAATGAGCAAGTTGACTAAAGAAAGAATTCCAGAAAGGTATGGAAGAACAGAAACTCATCTTAAAGATCATCAAGTGTTAGTGAATGGCATTTCTATTCTTGCAAAAAAAAACAAGTGTTATGCTTTACTATGTAGTATGTACAATGAACCCTTGTGTATGTTTTCAGGTACCCCGTCCTTGAAATTATTCTCCGAGCTATTGAAGCCCTTTCTGCTTCAGATAGCTATTCTAAAGAGATTTGCTCTAGCAAAGAACTTTTTCAATTAGTCTGTGATCTTATGAAACTTCAGGACAAAGCCGAGGTAATTTTAGGTTTATATGAAGCTTTCCATTGAATATATCTCAAATTATAATGTAACATAAACTGAACTTCACTGTAGGTTGCAACATCTTGTGTTACTACTGGAGTTTTAATCGCAAATATGCTGTCTGAAAGAGTCGATTTCATTCCAGAAGTATTGGAAGGTAAACTTTAATTTCATGAAATGTCTAGTCATAGTTTTCCATTTTGGGTTTGCAGAGTGTGACATGACTCTACTGCACGCAGATCTTAGTTCTGGAATTGTGGGTTACGAAAAAGTTATAATCAAGTTTGTAACAAGTATGAGATTTTCGGTTTTTTGTAATACATAGTGAAGGCTTGTACTTGACAATTAGGATGAACAGGGAAATAATTTGCGTAGTGGTCTTGGTTGTTGCTTCATGTCTTTATCTGACACTAAGAATCTGCACACGCAGATTTTTCTTTCTTGGAAGGTTTATTCAGTACTTTACCATTTGCTTCGGATGATGTAGAAGCAAGAAGAGCCCTTTGGAATGTTATTGCGAGATTACTTGCCAGAGTTAATGAATCCGAGATAAACACATTCCTTCTGAGTCAGTACATATTGGTTTTGTTAAGCAACGCAGATATTATTGAAGATGATTTTCTTGATACCCAACTAGAAGATTCAAACGAGTCCCGAAACTCATTCCCTTCCCAGATAAAGTCAAGCGCACGAACAATTGCTGTATCCACTTTTATATTCCTCTAATTTTGTTACTTCTTTCTAGATTCTACATAGTTGGCCTGTACAGATCTTTTGTGGACCTTAAGCAACAACAGATACAGAAGATTGAATCGATATTGAACAATTGGAATGCTCGCAAGGAGAATTTACAGGAGGAAACCGTGAACGGGAATTGCTCTATAAACCTAGCTGATGTTAAAAGGCTATTCGATTGCTGTCACAGATATATCAAGGAAGCTATTCAACTATAAATATTGTAAGACTTGTTTGCATTCAACTACTGTTTCAAGTGATCCAGAGAGCCTGAAACTCAAAGCAACCTCTCATATTATAATTGGTCTTACAGTTTCATAGAATCTGATCTTGTTTCTATCTTCTTTGAACTGTCAGATACTTGGAAATACTTGACTCATCATTTTCTTCTTTCTCAATTGTAGCTCCATTGAAGGATCTTAATTCATGGGGAATCTATCTCTTGAAAGTTTACAATCTTCTCTACTTTCAAGGCATACCACATGAAGTCAGCTTCAAGAAATGGCAGACCCAGTAGACTTTTGAACAGACAGATTCAGGTTAGAACTTGCTTCTCTCTTAGGGCACAATATGACAAATTGTACACAAGAAGAATAGATGTGCAACAGAAAAAATAACTCCTCAAATATTCAGAAATAGAAGTTTCACCGAGTATCTTTCGACATAAATCTCAATTCAAATGGGCATAACAATAAAACATACTGAAACTTTGAGACTAAAGTAGAGAGATGGATGATCAGGAGATGAGAGAGATGCCAGAGACCAAGAGATTGTCAGCGAGAATCTTGTTAGCAGCTTCCGTTGGATGAAATCCGTCCCAAAAGACATACTCAGTTGCATTGTTACATGTTCCTACTGATTTTGGGTTGCACAGTATTGATGTCTCTAGTAACCCTGTTCCACAACAAGCTCTTCTTGCCTCTGCAAATCCTGAAAGTTAAACACACACTTATTAGTATGATGTTAGTAAGAATTGTTTTTTATGCTTTGACATGTATGTATAAATACCAAATTCTGATGGCCTGGTGGCAAGATCATAGAGAGGCTGATAGATATCAAAGACGACTAAATTGAGTCCAATGAGGTTTCTCTTGAGATCCTGTGACGTCGTATTGAGTTTGTTGTTGAAGGAGATTGCGTCGTTGTTAAGCTTCTCCGAGCATCCACCCTCATGTGGACCCACTACAGTTATGGCCGCCGGTAAACAACCGAGGGGCGGAAGTGTAGTCACTCCGATCCTTCTTGCTCCTAACGAATATAAATTCTACAGAATCCCCAAAACAAAACAAAAACAGAACAAAATTACACTTTAACTATCTCAACAATATTACCATTCCCGCCACCATAATTTGATCAACATTTTGACTGTCTTATTCCGATTACACCATCTAAGTTTATGATATTGCTCAAATCATTCTATCGGATTTCTCATTTAAGCATTATTTAAACAAACAAACGAAAAATGGAGAAAAAATAACCTGAATAAAACTGGAGTAGGAGAGGATAAGGAGATCAGAGAACTCATCAGGTGATTGGTCTCTGTAGAGGAGAGGGTTGATATAGTAGTTTTGTATGAAGTCGCTGCTCCCTGCGCTGACGATATAGATGCCATTGGAGATTATGGCACTGGCGTTTGAATTGTTGTTTGAGGTTGCGATTTCTTGGATTCGACTAATGTAGTCTTTGTAATGTTCTAGCTGTTGCGGCAACGATATTGCACTCTTCATAACCAACAATGAAAATAAGTAAGAAGACGTTTTTATCTACTAAAGTTTAATTTTGCTGTTAGAGGACGAAATAAGAGCTATGGTACTAACGTAGAGCTTGGCTGTGCCATCGTAATAACCAGAGGCTGCAGAGGCGAAATTAGCTCCAATCAAAAGGTTCTTGCCTTTTGCCTTTTTGCTTAGATAAGCTTGTGGGTATGATTTGAACCCAAGATTCTCAGCTACACAACCAACACACAAAAACTAATTCATCATTTAGTTATTATATAGCATGTACATATATATGCATAGAGATTTCTCAACCTAATGCATGTACATTGTTTTCTTCATTTCAGTAACAAATTGCTCCCCGTGCATGCTAATACAACCCGAGTACCCGACAATCGGTGGTTTAATTTTTCTACTCTAAGTTGAAGAAATCATCATCAAGTCATGGCTCTTAATGTTTTACTCTTTGAGTACACATATACATATATGCTGTTCAAAAGTTTATTTAGTTTAAATGGATGTGTGTATGGTGTATATGTATATAACCATGCATGCATGTATATCTTCATGTTATGTGTCACTAGCTATATATATATCACTGAAATAAACAACGAAGAAAACAGAAAAGTACCGGTGAAGTCAGTAGCTAACTTTCCATTGCAGAAGCGTCCGGTGGGTGTATGGGTTGTGAAATCTCTTCCATAAGGAGGGAAATTAGCTTTGACGATTGTGTAGATATCATTGTTGTTTCCCACATCAACCACCGAATCACCAAATATGAAAATTGCTGGAACCAGTGGCTGTGCCTTCATCACCACCATTCTCTCAAAAACCATTAAAGATCCAAACACCACATAAAGATTTAACCAAATTCCCGAGAAACCCATAACTTTGTTGCTCAAAAAGATGAAGGTTCTAATGATGATGATGATTATGGTGATGTATATATTTGTTTCTGCTTTTGATGCTTGTGTGAGTAGCATGAGTGTGTATGTAGTTTTTGCATGCAAGGGTGTTTATATAGAATTAGAATAGACAAACATTTTGGGGATTGTAATAAATGTGATAGATTAGGTGGACTCAAATGTTTTTATATAATGATACGTTTATGTATCTATCATTATATGTCTCTCTGATAACGCACAACACATTGATTTGTCTCTGTTGGCCTGAAAAATGTAAAAACACTTTGCAAATAGCAAAGAGGGACATTGAAAGAAAGTAGTTGCGAGACTTGGGCATTGATTTGTCTTTAACATTTATAGTTCTGTTACGTTGTGTGTGCCATTTGACACTTGTCTTTCTAACTCATTCATACGTCAATACGATTTATATATGCACACGTAAATATATCTTTTGAAAAATAGCCAATGTAACGTCGTAGTTTTGGTACACCGGTATGGTGGATTTCTCTTTTACTTTGGTTTTTGAGTCCGTATATTATTAGTCACATAGGGCGGCAAAACGTTTTTGAGTCAGTAAATTATTGAGTCAAATAGGGCAAATTATTAGTCGGTAAATTATTACTTCTCTTTTTTTTTTTGTCAATCAATTACTTCTCTTTTACTTTGGTTATTACTAAGGATTTGGTTGGAAAGTAAAAAAGAATTCAGAAAATAGAGAGGGAAAACGTGTTTGAGTCACATAGGGCATAAAAAGTAGGTCTTCAAGTCTCTGATGATCCACGAAGCTTTCCTAGTCGATGATTTAGCTGATTGTAACTTCAAAAAAGAAAGTTTTCTTAAAAGGAACAGGATGAAATCGGCTATCAGGTGGGATTAGTCCGGTATATATATTATTAGAGTACACATAAAGCCCAAGCTATTATCTTTAAAGAAGTCCATCCAAACTCATGTAATTAGGTTATCTAGCTAGTAATCTCTCATATATATAGTCATGTATTGTGAACTATGGGTGTAACCTAGAGAGTTGCTCAAAAAACAAAATTGTGTTGAAATTGGATAATTATCCATAAAACTATTATCCAACTTAAGCTCCAAGCTATCATAAAACTTTGTCACCAAGTCTTGTATAGTTAATTCATTAACTTCCATATATATATATATATATATATATATCTCTTATGTTCTCAATTGTAGTGTAAGACCATCTCCAATGGTACTTCATTTTTCAAGAAGAAGAAGTTTGCTCATTCACTTTTATTCTCTCGTTTTCATCTTCTTTATTAAATTCTTTGTTTTTATTAAAAATCGAAGAAGGGGTCTCTCGAGTCTCCTCCAATGGGAGAAAAAACAATCTCTAACCACTAATGAAGGTATTTAACGAATTCATTAACTTATTAATAGGCAATTAAATTTTTTTTGATTAAAAATCTTTCAAACCAAACGAAGTGGATAAAAAAACGCTTGAAGGCTAGCTAGTGTGTCTTCTTCTTCTCCCTGAAACTCTCCCTCCTCATACTCTCTGATGAATTTCTCCAGAGTAAACCTCTTCGATTTTCCTCTTAGACCAATTTTGCTTTCGCATCCTTCTTCTATTTTCGTTTCTACACGTAAGTGTTTTCTCCCTTTTAGCAGAATCTATCTCAACCTGTAAAATTAGCTCTAGCCTTTGTCTAATTGATGAAACTGATATCTGGGTTTTGTCTTCCGTCGCAGTAGAGAACTTTCCTAATTGTTTTTTTTTTTTTGTTTCTTTTCATTACAGAGCTCGTGTCTATGAAATTGTCATTATCTTGGTCTGTTATTCTTTATAATTTGGTTTTATGATTGTTTTTCTTGATAATGGGTTTTGTAGGTTTTGTTACCAGAACCTCTGCAGGTGTTTCTCCTTCTATCTTACTTCCCAGATCAACTCAGTCTCCTCAGATTATTGCTAAGAGCTCATCAGGTTCTGTTTTTTTATTATTATTATGCATTTTGGTATCTCCTGACATTATTCATCAGCATTGAATTTGAGGGACTGAAAATATCTTTACTTTGTGGATTTCAGTATCAGTACAGCCAGTGTCTGAGGATGCTAAGGAGGATTATCAGTCCAAAGATGTTAGTGGAGATTCAATACGGCGGCGTTTTCTTGAATTCTTTGCTTCTCGTGGTCATAAGGTGCTTCCAAGTTCGTCTCTTGTACCAGAAGATCCTACCGTCTTGCTAACAATTGCAGGAATGCTTCAGTTTAAGCCTATTTTCCTTGGAAAGGTATAACGATAATCCAAGCCAAACACTATTGTTTTAGTAAGCGTTTAGAGACTTGAAGATAATGTAATGTATACACTGGTGGGAATTTTTATAAATTGTTGCAGGTACCTAGAGAGGTTCCTTGTGCAACCACTGCGCAAAGGTGTATACGTACGAATGATTTGGAGAATGTTGGGAAAACGGCTAGGCACCATACTTTCTTTGAGATGCTTGGGAACTTTAGCTTTGGTGATTACTTCAAGAAAGAAGCGATAAAATGGGCATGGGAGCTTTCAACTATTGAGTTTGGGCTACCAGCTAATAGAGTTTGGGTTAGTATATATGAAGACGATGATGAAGCTTTTGAAATCTGGAAGAATGAAGTTGGTGTTTCTGTTGAGCGGATAAAGAGAATGGGTGAAGCTGACAACTTTTGGACTAGTGGACCAACTGGTCCTTGTGGTCCATGCTCTGAGTTGTACTATGACTTCTATCCTGAGAGAGGTTATGATGAAGATGTTGATCTTGGGGATGATACCAGATTTATTGAGTTCTATAATTTGGTTTTCATGCAGTATAACAAGACGGAAGATGGATTGCTTGAGCCCTTGAAACAGAAGAATATAGATACTGGTCTTGGTTTGGAACGTATAGCTCAAATCCTTCAGAAGGTTCCAAACAACTACGAGACAGATTTGATATATCCAATCATTGCAAAGATCTCAGAGTTGGCGAATATCTCATATGACTCTGCAAATGACAAGGCAAAGACAAGTTTAAAAGTGATTGCAGATCACATGCGGGCAGTTGTCTATCTCATATCAGATGGTGTTTCTCCTTCAAATATTGGCAGAGGTTATGTGGTTAGGAGGCTAATAAGAAGAGCAGTTCGGAAGGGGAAGTCTCTCGGAATAAATGGGGATATGAATGGTAATCTAAAGGGAGCGTTTTTGCCAGCGGTTGCTGAAAAGGTGATAGAGTTGAGCACTTATATTGATTCAGATGTAAAACTAAAGGCCTCACGCATCATTGAGGAGATTAGGCAAGAAGAACTTCACTTTAAGAAAACTCTGGAAAGAGGAGAAAAGTTACTTGACCAAAAGCTTAACGATGCATTGTCAATTGCTGATAAAACTAAGGATACGCCTTATCTGGATGGAAAAGATGCGTTTCTTCTTTATGACACATTTGGCTTTCCTGTGGAGATAACTGCAGAAGTTGCTGAAGAACGTGGAGTCAGTATAGATATGAATGGTTTTGAAGTGGAAATGGAGAATCAAAGACGTCAATCTCAAGCTGCTCACAATGTTGTAAAACTGACAGTTGAAGACGATGCTGACATGACGAAAAATATTGCAGACACTGAGTTCCTTGGATATGACAGTCTCTCTGCTCGTGCTGTTGTGAAAAGTCTTTTGGTGAATGGGAAGCCTGTGATAAGGGTTTCTGAAGGCAGTGAAGTAGAGGTTCTGCTGGACAGAACTCCGTTCTATGCTGAATCAGGAGGTCAAATTGCAGATCATGGTTTTCTTTATGTTAGCAGTGATGGGAACCAAGAGAAAGCTGTTGTTGAGGTAAGTGATGTGCAGAAGTCTCTTAAAATTTTTGTTCACAAGGGCACTGTAAAAAGTGGAGCTCTAGAAGTTGGCAAGGAGGTGGAAGCAGCAGTAGATGCAGACTTGAGGCAACGAGCGAAGGTACGTTTGAATGTCCTTTTGCATCCCAATATTTCAACTGCTTCTTCCCTTATCAAATTCTTGATCCTTTTTGTCAACTGTCCAGGTTCACCATACCGCCACTCATTTGCTCCAATCGGCACTTAAAAAAGTAGTAGGACAAGAAACATCACAGGCTGGTTCATTAGTAGCTTTTGACCGCCTCAGATTCGATTTCAATTTTAATCGGTCCCTGCATGATAATGAGCTTGAGGAAATCGAATGCCTGATCAATAGGTGGATTGGGGATGCTACACGTCTTGAAACAAAAGTCCTTCCTCTTGCTGATGCAAAACGTGCTGGAGCCATCGCAATGTTTGGGGAAAAATATGATGAAAACGAGGTAAGAGATATGTCACTATTAATTTAAAGATTGTATAAAGTGTTACAGTTTGGTTTCGCTTGACTAAGAGGACCCTTACATTAATCGCAGGTTCGTGTAGTAGAAGTTCCTGGTGTCTCCATGGAACTTTGTGGTGGCACTCATGTTGGCAATACTGCAGAAATACGAGCCTTCAAGATTATCTCAGAACAGGGCATTGCATCTGGAATCCGGCGTATAGAAGCGGTTGCAGGTGAAGCATTCATTGAATACATAAACTCACGGGATTCTCAAATGACACGTCTATGCTCGACTCTCAAGGTATTCTGCTTTTCCTTTCCATGTTTTAAGGCATAGTGCTACTTACCCTTTTGCGGTGACCAATTGGCAATTGTTGTTTGGTTTTTAATCTGAAGGTGAAAGCAGAGGATGTTACAAACAGAGTGGAGAATCTTCTAGAGGAACTACGTGCTGCTAGAAAAGAAGCCTCCGACTTGCGTTCAAAAGCAGCTGTCTATAAAGCATCTGTCATATCGAACAAAGCATTTACTGTAGGAACTTCACAGACTATAAGGTAATCTATTGTTTCCTGTTCAGAAAAATTGACACACTATAATTTCAACTAAACGTCTTCCTTTGAATGTTTAATTCCTTTAGAGTGCTCGTTGAGTCGATGGATGACACCGATGCTGACTCATTAAAGAGTGCAGCTGAGCATTTGATAAGCACATTGGAAGATCCAGTCGCTGTGGTACTAGGATCATCTCCAGAAAAAGACAAGGTTAGTTTAGTTGCTGCATTTAGTCCTGGAGTAGTCTCCCTAGGTGTTCAAGCAGGGAAATTCATTGGCCCCATAGCTAAGCTGTGTGGCGGAGGAGGTGGTGGAAAGCCCAATTTTGCTCAGGCAGGCGGCAGAAAGCCTGAAAATCTCCCAAGTGCCTTAGAGAAAGCTCGGGAAGATCTCGTGGCAACTCTATCCGAAAAGCTAGGGTGAAGCACAAACTTCAAAAGTGATCTGCGTGTACAGAGAGAAGGAAGAGCACATTGCTTGATTCTAGACAAGTGTATTGCATGTATAGATGATAGACATTAAAGATATTTGATGTATCTAGTTTTTGAACATTAAATGATCAATGACATTTCTTTTAATGAATGAGGGACTATGTTTCGATTTGCTTTACTCATTGAACGTCGTCTCAATGGTTTTGGACGTATTACAAAAAGTGAATCTGTGTATATTTAACATAGCATTATAGCAAGTTATGAAGAGAATGTCATGCTTTCTGTGCGCGTAGAGAGCTTTTGACGAGGGTGAGATGAAGTTGTAGGCAGTTGAGACGACCGCGTTTTGACTCTGTTGGATTGTGTCACCGGAGTTACTGATGCGGTGATATTATTGCATTTGTGGTTGAAGTTTCGGTTCCTGTACTCTTTTCTTTTTTCCCAAATTCAGGGTCCGGTTCAATTTGAGATAATTGTTTAAAATATTATTTTTTCAATAATTCAGGTTGCATGAAACACATTTTAATATATGTTACAAATCGATGACAAAAAAAATATTTGGTACAAATCGGATTAAAAAGGGCAAAAAAATATATATAATACTTTCAACAATGTACTTTCTTTATATTACAAATTACTATTGAAAGATGATTTTTTAATGTCTTTTTCAATCAGTTGTGAATAAAAAAGCGACAATCATTTCATTATAAAAATATGTGTATATATATATATATTGGTCCTTACAAAAAGCGGTTAGAATATAACATATGGTAATGCTATCACATGTACGAAAATTAAAAGTAATAAATACTTAAAATCGATGACAAAAAAAGGTACTTTAAATTAAATGTGAAGAGGTAAAATTCTACCATTTCTAATGTCATTTCCAAATACATGATCACTTTACACTAGATTTTAAGTAATTACTATTAATTTTACAATTAATAATGGTCAAATAAAAAGAGTGTATTTTTTAAAAAAAACATCTCATTTATTCATTAATTTCAAATCGAATACAAGAGTTGATACATTCGTAATACATCGACAATAAATAGTAGTATTTACTTTTAAAAATGAAAGCTGATGGTTTTAAATAGTTTAAAACTATAACATCATTTAAATAATAATTATGGTTAGTAAATAAATTAAAACGTTGAGTACCAACGCAAAAATGAAGGAAGGAACCAATGAGAGAAGCAGAGAAATAAAAGACACAAAGAAGGAAGAAGTAAACAAGTTAGTTAAGCATGTAAACAGTGAAATGAGAAAGGAAACCAAAAATATCAGAGTAGCAAAGCAGCAAGCAAGTTAAGAAATGAATGAAGGGATTGAGTAGGCAAAGATCAAAGGAACAAAGCAACCAAGTTAAGCAAGCAAAGCGTACGAAACAAAGCAGAGAGCAAGTAAAACAAGTTAATGATGTAAATAAAGAAGCAAAATATACATGAATGAATGAATGTATGAATGAATGAATGAATGAATGAATGAATGAATGAATGAATGTATGAATGAATGAATGAATGAATGAATGAATGTATGAATGAATGAATGAATGAATGAATGAATGAATGAATGAATGAATGAATGAATGTATGTATGTATGTATGTATGTATGTATGTATGTATGTATGTATGTATGTATGTATGTATGTATGTATGTATGTATGTATGCATGTGTACATGAGTGGATGCATACATGCAATGTGTTGGGATATCACGCTGTCAAGGGAAAGACAACATTGTCAATGTAATTGGCCAGTGTCAATGTAATTACTCACCACATAACTTCTTTTAGTTCACAAGGTTCGTTGGCTATGAAATCGGCTCCTGCATAAAAGTAAAAGAGATGATAACTTCAAGTTATAAGAGAAGAAACGAGATACTACGCAGTAGAAAAATATTAAAGACATACCTGGGAAAATGATTGAGAACTTAAGAAACTAGAAGGTAACTCTAGAGTTCTAAAACAACGCCTCCACGAACATCAATACTCGAGCACTCATGAAGTTTATTTTCAATGTTGTGATCTACTTACGTCAGAGGGAGCTGCATATTCTTCTCCATAAGTGCATTGATACCAAGAGAATATGCAAGGCATAACATTGAAATCTAGACAACTTTGAATATCGTAAACAAACCTTTTGTGTTTTTAGGAGTTTTATATGTTCCTTAGGCTTCACAGACTTGAAATCCTTCATGTCATATTTCTTGATGAGCATCTCCAGTCAAAGCATCACCTATAAGACTGAAACGACTCTTCAAAAGAACAACAATCCACAGAAACAATCCTAATATAGATATTAACACCTAGTATGTATATTTACGGCTAAGCAATCAATTTTTATGTACTAGCAAGGCGCCAAACATTTGTAATTGTCTGCGTCTACATGTGTGAGACAAAGAAAAGCTGTGCAAATGTGAAATTAAATTCTAGGCACCAAAGATATTAGTTGCACACCTTTTCTTTGTAAAGGTAATTCATTTTCTTCTGGCAACTTCAGTAAACCTTCGACCATGTTCTTTAAGTTTCTGTGTCGTTCTGCAACGCGTAGTTTTAGCCACCCAGCACCTTCAACAAACGTAAATTGGCATGTTTTTCAGATAAGGGAAAACAGTTCACCGGGTCTGGTTATTAAACAAGTGAGACAAATGGCTTACTCACAGGAACACCCTTGAAAAGGAAGAAGATCACTAATTTTTGCAATTTCCTTGTTTTTCCGTTGAAGGAGAAGCAATGTTGAAGGAAGCAGATTAAAAGCACTATTATAAGACCAGATGCCAAACGAGCTACGCCCTTAACAACAACACTAATGATCTTAAGGTTATTTCATCAAGGCAACCAACCACCTGTTACAATTATAGCAGAGGCTAACAATTAATCTTGACGCACGAAAGAAAAACAAAGACCTGAACAATGTTACAATGACTTGTTAGGATTGAACTAAACATAACATATTGAAGTACCTATGTAGTTTTTTTCATCTGCGTATGCATGACCAATCTGAACAAGCATGTCATATGCTCGGTATCTTTTTCTCTTTACTTACCTGTAAAAAAAGCTGAATCAATATTTGATTAGTTTTCATAGATTGAGACCCACATGATCACATATTACTATATAATATCAAAAAGATTTAAGTTACTAGAAACTATATTATTGTAGAAAAACATTGGAGTAACATACTAGGGAAAGGAGTCAACCTAAGAAACGATATACATTAATTATGTCCGAAGTCATTGCAATATACCTGAAATAAGCAAAACGATGCCTGGGAGATAAGCGACATAATGTGTTTTTGATTTAAGAACACAAGAAACAAAGACCCCAATAAGTTCTTTTCAAAAAATTTGATATTTTTCCACAAGTCTCTTTCTTGATCCAGTTTTTGGCTTTTCTCTAGAACTACATCTCTTATGTTTCATCTCTTAGCTACGGATTGCAGTGCTTTAAGCTGCAAAATCCAAAACAATATACACTTAAAATAATGTACCATCAGTGCAAATATATACAAGATGACCTACCAAGTCGTTGGTACGATTAAAAAGTTGTCCTATGCATAATGAATAATCATGGGATCAATAAAATGAAAACTTACAGGTGGAAGTTCGTGGCTGGCTGATCGTCTTAAAATACTCGATGATGAAGCTCTTCTAGAATCTTCTGGCAATGCTTCTAGCTTGTATAAAATGTTTGATACGGAGTGTACAAAATAATAAACCTTCTTCAAGCTTAGTTCCATTGATCTGACTATATATTCATTCACGAAAATTTAAGAAAATTATATCTTATATAATTTGTTGAGTAACTATAACATTACATTAAAATGACAACTTACAAGTGGGAGTTCGTGGTTGGCGGATCGTCTTATTTTATACCAAGATGAAGTTCTTCTAGAAACCTTTTGGCACTGCTTATAGGTTCTAAAAATTGAATGATACGAAAGAATGTACATCAAATAAACTCTTGTCTAGCTTTGTATATATGGTATGACAAGTTAAGATAATTATAACTTATCTGATTTGGTATCGTAACTTTGACATCAAATCAGTTGAAATGAAATAATATCCTCGGGGGAAAATGCAGTATTCAGCCATTATCCTTGTGCCAGAGAATCCATAGGTGGATTCTAAGAAGCTGGTTGCAAGATACGCCAACATCTCAAACCCTAAACAGCTGCAACCAACAAGTAAAATATTTAGATACAAACCAGAATACCTAGTATAACTCTTGGTATATATATATATAAGCCCTAAAATCTAGTTAATGAAGAATGATAATAGATTTCGATCCTTGTATTTCCAGTAATGTTCCTTCTCCATTAATTTACAGAGAAACGACTGGCTTTGTTGTTCCTGGCATCCAAGTCTGCATTAGATATTTCCTTCACGGATGATTAGAAGTCCTTCCACATCATCTAACTCAATTGCAAACCTCACTTGTTCAAAGAGCTAATCTTGTTTTGTATTAATCCATTAAGTCAGCGCTTAATCATCTTAGTAATCCACTTCAAGAAGACTCTGGTTTTAATAAACTTGGATCTGTAATATGTCACCAAAAAGTTGAATGGATAGATCCAAACGAAGATTATGCCAAAATGTGTATACTTTATAACAACCAACCTCAAAGAGATGCCTTAGATTTCTTAGATTTAAAAATCGAGGAAGCCTTGCTATGGCCATGCGACACCGCATTCATATAGTCCCCATCATTGTCCTCGTCCCCATCCAAAGACTTTCCACCTATTAGTAATGAAAAACATAAATCAAGAACATCAGGGATTGAGCACTCAAATACTTCTATGAGAGCATTTGTCAACAGAATTGGAAAGGTACTTTTAATGAAATATCATTTGAATGTTGCGATCTCCTTATGTTAGAACCAGCTACATATATTTTCTCCTTACGTTCCTTGATCTGAGATGAACCAAGAGAAGATGTGAGTTAACACAAATATTGAAATCTAGCCAACTTCGAACATTGTAAGCAAATTTTTCGTATTTTCAGGATTTTCATCTTTTCCTCAAGTTTCACAACCCAAATTTGGTTATAAGCATCTCCAACCGAAGCCTCACCTCTAATGCCAACCTGACTCTAAAGGAGGGACAAGAATCTTAATATATATGCTTACAACTAGTATGTATGTTTGGGGAAACGCAAGAAAGTTAATGTACTAGCAGGAACTCAACATTTGTATGTTTGAGAGAAGGTAAAGTTGCAGAAATATGAAATTTAATTTCGAGGCACCAAAGATTGGGAATACTGCGTTTATAAAACAGGTATTAGAAGCAAACCTTTGCTTTGAAAAGGTTATTCCATTTCCTTGTAGCAACTTTAGTAAGACTTCGTCTTTAGCTGCTGTATAGTCCCTTAGTTGCATATAAGCCCATCCAAAATTCTGTTGTAACACCACATTTATTCAAATCCATTAGTTCATTGATCAAGAGACTTCAAAAATCTGATCAAAACTAAAGACTAGTGAGATTACTCTTACCAAGATCCTAGTGGTTTCTTCTCGATTGTGACTTAAAATTTATTGCCATGAGATCTCACAATATTTGTTGTTTCTGGCATCAAAATCTACATCAGATATAGCCTTCACAAATGATTAAAAGTCCTTCCACATCGAAATCTTGTTGAAAGAGGTTCAAAGAGCTGATTTGTTTTGTGTCAAGTGGTTCATCGTCTGACTCATCCACTTTAAGAAGACTCTGGTTCTGAATATACTTGAATCTGTAATATGATACCAGAACTTTGATCAAATAGATAGATCCAAACGCATAACAAGCCAAGATTATGCCAAAATTTTGTATATAACAACCAACCTTAAAACGATGCATCAGATTTATGTTTGCCAACTTTTTACAAGCCTTGTTTGCATCTGGCTCTATCACTTGTGTTTCCGATACACGGCTTCAGCTGTTGTAACGTCACATTCAAATTCATCAGTTCATTGATCAAAAGAATTCAGAAATCTAATCAAAACTAAAGACTAGTGAGATTAATCTTACCAACATCCTAGAGGTTTCCTTCTCGACCGTGACCTGAAATTTCCGGCCATGAGATCTCGCAATTTTTGCTGGTTTTCCATTGAATGCTTCTTCTTGATATATCATCCAAAGTTGTAGCTTCAAGAGCTCAACTTGCTCTTCTGTTCTTCCACCTTTCTGCTCAAAATTCCGATTCAATTTTGTCAATTCTACAATCTAATAACAAAAACTGAGAGAAACGAGAGGATGGTCTCAGTTAGAGTTTATTTACCTTATAAAGATCGATGAGTACATTTTCTAATGATTCTTGAGCTTGTCTCAGCCACCAACACCAACAACAAACATAAAATTTGCCTGTTTTCAAAAAAGATTGTTGTAGTTTTCAGAAGAACAAAAAAAAAAAGTTCATTGAGTCTTAAGAGTTAGACAACTTACAAGTGACAGTTCATTGTTGGCGGAATGTATTGTTTAACTCTAAGATGAAGTTCTTCCAGAAAATTCTAGCACTGCTTATAGGTTCTATAAATTGAATGATAAGAAATAATCAAATAAACTTTGTGTAGCTTAGTTCATTTGGTCTGTCAAATTAAGACATTTATAACTTAGCTGATTGGTTGCTCTGAAGGACTTTGAATAGTCCTAGAACTATCTAAAGCAAAACAAATATTTGATAAACAGAGACAGTTAATGAGCAAGTTAAGGATAGAAAATGAGAAAAACAAATTAAACAAATTCATGTAGTTAAGGAAAAGAAAGTATGTAAGAAATTAAGCACGTAGGCAAGGAATCAAGTTAACCATGTAAGCAAGAAATCAAGTACACACAATTAAGCAAGAAGCTAATGAGGAAACAAGGAAACAAAGAACTAAGTAAACAATGAATCAAGGAAGTAAACGACAAACGACTGAAGCGGGTAATTAAACAAGGAATGAAGAAAGCAAAGAATATGACAAAGAATTAAGGAAGCAAGCAAACTCACAAGGACTGAAGGAAGTAAGCAACAAACCTCTAAAGTTGGTAACAAAACAAGGAATGAAGAAGTAAAATCAGTAAAGCAAACTTGGATTGACAAAAAAAAAATAAGTAAGCAAAGAATCAGACAAAGAATTAAGGAATCAAGTAAGTAAACAACGACTCAAAGAAGCAGAGAAGGAATTATAAATGTGTAAAAGTAAGAAAGTATACATATTACACATAAGCGTAGATGTATGTATGTATGTGTGCAATGTAGATTATGTATGCATTATGTATGTATGTATGCATTTATGTATGTATGTATGCATTAATGTATGTATGCATGTATGTATGTATGCATGTATGTGTGTATGCATGTATGTGTGTATGCATGTATGTGAGTATGAATGACTGCATGTATGTATGTGTATGCATTTGGTTGAGTGATTGCGAACAACCCATAAGAAATGTGGCTCTCCAATTTGTTGTTGCAGAAGAAAAGTGACACAACATCAAACTCCTTCCAAAGGAGATAGAGTCGCCAATTGCTTCCTACACCAAAGTTTTGAGAAAAGAAAGCATAAGATTTCAGAGATCAAAATAGATGAGTAAGTCAACACTAAAGATGCTTTCACTTATCTGATTTAGACCTAGCCCGAATCTTATGAACAGAACACAATACAACAAACCTTTAAAATTACGAGTGGCAATGACAAAGAAAACAATATGATTTTCCACAACCAAAATGATTTCTAAAAGCTTCGTTATCAACCACAGACACAACAAATTAGATCAAAAATTGATCGGATCAGATCGCGAAATTTCAAAATCAAACTTATTGGGTTCGTAGAGTTACACGAACACAAGAAACGGTGGACTTAAATCATAATAAATTCGATTGAAAAACCCACAAACCTCCGTCACAGCCTCCGTAACCCACCTCACGGCGGCCACCCACCACCACCACGGCATCATCCACCGTCGCTTCCTTTAAAGAGTCTTGTTCATGTTTCGGAAGGTCACAAATCATAATCCTCTTGATCCCCCAGTTTCGCGATCGTTAGACACTAGTGATCTGTCGAACCCAAATTAAACAAATCAGGAATTAAAAGGTATTGAAAAAGCAATGAAATGACAAAATCAATCGATCGCTCATAAAATCAAGAAGATTAACGTAAAGATAAGACAAATTAAGTAACAAGAGACATAGTAACAGTAAATCGAATCAAGTAGCAGAGAAACACAAATCGGAAACAAATCTGGAATCATCGGAATTCACTCGACTAAAATCCAGAATTCGAGAATCTCTAACCTTTGAAACGAATAACGTGAGAGAACGCTATTTCTAGATTCTAGTCGCCGGTGGCTTAAGCAGGGTCGCCGGGAAAGCACCGCTTCTCAAAATTTACAGACATTTTTCGAAATGGAGTATTTAGGGTTTTTTAAAATTATTAAGATCAGAGAGGAACTTGTAGACAATTTAACAAAATTCAATTTTGGAAGAAAAAAAAATGCCGCCCATTTCGAGAATAGCAATTTGAATTTCATTTTTGGACACGTCACCGATTGTAACCGCCTGAACTGTTTTTGGTTAAAGATTAACCATGATGTAATTACCGTGATCCGTGAACAATTTTGGATTGGCTCGGTTTGGTTCTAATCTTATTTTGGCTATGCACTGAGTGTCATGGTTTTATTTTCTGTTAATAGGATTAAAACCAAACCGAGAAGTTTTTAGAAGAAGTTTTTTTTACTTTTTTTGAAATCTCATAAATTTAGTCACACATGTCGCGGTCATATTAGTTGCCAGATGTTGAATCCAACGGCAGAGACGTCCAGGCACGTCTAGGGTACGATCCAGTGGAAGATCAATACAAAGTGCTGTGTGTGATGATGTTCCGTCGCTACGGCCGCGATGGTAAAGACATAGAACAGGAGCATTTCGTTTTCACTCTGAGATCTCAACAAAAAGAGTGGAGAAAGATTGACGTCACCGGAGATTCTTACACAGATGTCCAAGGAGGAATATGCATCGATGGTGCTATATACTATGGAGGAGTTGGACACAAAATATTAGCTAGATTTGATGTTAGATCCGAGAAAGTGGAGTTTATTAAAACACAGAAAGACGAAATAGTAAACGTTTATAGTTGGACTTTTATAAATCACCAAGGAAAATTAGGAGGAATAGAGTATAATTACTTCTATAAGATGCGTCTTTTTGGATGCAAGAAAGAGAGGAATATTGGAATTATATGACTTGCGATGTGCCTTGTGAGTGGCGAGATTTGTTTAGGGGGAAGAGACTATCTTCTCCAGGAGAGATTTATACCGGAGAAGTTATGTTGGTTTCTTCTCGTTTAGAATCATCTAAACCTTTTTCTGTTTACTATTACGATCCGATCAAAGAGAGTTTCAGAAGTGCGGAAGTGGAAGGAATTGCGGACCATGAGTTTAGACGTATCCACGGAATTGGTAAGCGTGCTCGTGAGATGTTGTGTTTTCCAGGTCATATTGAGAACATCATGTTCTTGTAACACTAGTCTTCCTAGTTAAACTTAATTATGTTTATTTAGAGATTAATTTTTAACTTCCTACAATATCTTATATCTTCTTTTGTTTGAAGATTTTGCTAGCTATCGTCTATTTTAAATTAGTTTTAGAGTTTTAATGTTATAAAAGTAAATCCTGCTTATGTTAATCCTTACATTACATTTGAAAAGAACAAATGGTAAGTGTTGTGTGTGCGGTTGCTGCATGAACAAATGCATATGTAATCTTCGTAGCAAGAGTTGTGAATTCCGTTTATCTATTGAATGAAAGAAGTATCACAATTCGTAACTCCTCTCAAGCAGTGATGTATAGTAATCCATCAGAAAAAGACTCTAGAACTTTTTGCAATCATTGATCTCGAGTCGAGATGACAAAGACTCTAGAGTATGCAGTAAAAACCATTATGTTCTTAGTTACCTTTTGAAGCATGTTGACGATAGGTTCACCCAAAATATCTAAGAATCTATAAATCAATAAAATAGTAAGTAATTATAAACTCTAATATATCAACTTGATTCTTCATTCAAAACATGAAGCCCATGTTTAGGAATCTCATCCGTCCGAATATCTCACCCCCATTCAAGCCAATTATATGCTCCAGCTTTGGCCAAACTAGCGGCATCAACATCAACAGCTTTAGAGAATCGCTCTTTCAAAGAAAAACTTTCTCACAAGAGACTTCTACTTTTAGTCTTGCGAAAATTTAAGGTAGCAGTATCTACCGTTAGAGCATGTACATTGCACAACATACATGGATGTCTTTAACTATAAATTAAAAAAAAAAAAAAAACAAATGACGTTGTGCCGCATATAAGCTAAGATGTCTCAAAAGAAATATCTTTAATGTTTCCTCCGAGACATAATTCTCTTTTCTGCACTAATTTAAAGACATTTATCTTTTTATTTTATTCATTATAATTTAAAGACACTCATATTTATTATGCAATGGAGGTGGTTTTAGAGTATGGTTAAAATCTTCTGGTTTAATTGACCAGTAAACTGAAAATACTCCTTGAATACGATGAATACGGATTGAATAACACCAAACTTTAATAATGTACTTAAATTCTGAATGGAGAATTGCCTTTTTCAAGTCATTTGTAAAAGCTTAAGAAAATATATATTTAACCAAGTACGTTAATTTGGATTTCTTTACATCATCGACAATCCTTTTTTGGTCAATAATATACTTTTATTTGATCATTGATTATTTCATCAACAGTCTACACTAGCTTTTTAAAGTAATATATGTACTAGATAACAATCCGCGTTATGTGGGGATAAAACGATTATTAATTAATTTTAATGTATTGCTAATATTAAAGTTGTTTTATCTATGTTTATCAAGTTTATGAAATTTTCATATATAAATATATATATATATATATATATTAATATTTATGATTATCATAATTTATGATATATGTCTTGATATATTAATAGACACACAAAATATAAAGTATTCCATTTTGTATAGATTTTATCTCTTAATTGCATATTTTCTTTTATTTTTTGTTTTAATTAATTGAGTAAAATAAAAGCATAAATTAATTGGAAAAAATACTCATAAGTAATATTAATGACAAAATCTATAAATATTTTATAAATGTTAGGTGTTTAAATAAATGGATTGAGGAACTTTGTGACATTTTCGTTAATCATACATGGAGATAAGGTTATTTTTTAAAAGTGGTTATCAATTAATATATAGGGGATACTATGTTCAAAAAAATAGTTAAATTAAAACTTTTAAAGTTTTTAGTATTTAAAAACATATAGAAGTTTGCAATTTTTAAAAGTAAAGCACTTTCATAATATTATTTTAAAATTTTAGTGTTTTTTAATTCAATTTTAGTTAATTTCTGTATTAAAGCCTCTGTTGATTCATAATTGTGTGATACAGTATAGGGATTTTATGTTTCTAGGGTTATCACTTACAAAGCAGCTATGGAAGATTCACAACTTTCTCCCTCACGTAACCTAGATCAAGCCGGAAACTCCTCAACAAACATTCCTTTTGATCTCACATTAGAGATAGTCTCGAGACTTCCGGCAAAACCTATAATCCGGTTCCAAGCCGTGTCAAAGCTCTGGTTCTCTACCATCCGCAGTAAAAATTTCACCGACTCGTTCCTGACTAGGTCAAAGACTCGTCCTCGTCTCTTTTTCACCTTTAAACACTTCGATTCCCGGAAACGTTTCATCTTCTCAGCTCCTGAACGCGACAACAATGACAAATCCTCCACAGTTGTCGCCAGACACGACATGACGATCTCGGATGTCGCCTACATCAGATCTCTCCCCGTCAACGGTTTGTTTTGCTACACGCGTGGTGATTCGATCGCGGTTTGTAATCCCACCACTAGACAAATAGTTAAATTGCCAGATGTGGAATCCAACGGAAGAGACGTATACACACACGTCTTGGGTATGATCCGGTTCAAGACCAATACAAAGTGTTGTGTGTAATGATGTTCGATGGACACGACGCCAATCAACAAGATATCCAACAGGAACACTTCGTTTTCACGCTAAGCTCTCAACAAAAAGAGTGGAGAAAGATTGACATAACCAAAGAAGAAGATCCTTACCGCCACATGAAAGGTGGGATTTGCATAGATGGTGCTATACACTATGGAGTTTTGTATAGAAAAATAGCTAGATTTGATGTTAGAACCGAGAAGATTGAGTTCATTCAAGGACCAGAAGACTTTAATGCAATCTCATGTTATTCAACACTTATAAATTACCAAGGAAAATTAGCATGTGTAGCGTTTGACCCCTACTGTAACACTGAGATGGGTATGTATATTCTACAAGATGTTGAGAAACAAGAATGGTCAAGCATCATAACTTGTGATGTGCCTAGTGAGTGGGGAGATTTGTTTGAAAAAGAGAGATCTTTGTGCACCGGAAAGATTCATACGGGCGAGGTTATGATTGTTTCCACACCTGCGAGGTTAAAGTCATATATGCCATTTTTTGTTAACTATTGTGATATAACTAGGGAGAGTATTAGAAGATGTGAGATTGATGGAATTGCGGATTATGAGTTTAGACGTATCCATGGAATTGGTAAGCGTACTCGTGAAATGTTGTGTTTTCCAGGTCACATTGAGAATATTATCTTCTTTCATTAGACCATCCGCAACGAGGGGTTTTAGAGTGGTTCTTAGCTTTTTGATTGAATAAAATTAAATCAATAATGCTTTCTATTACAAGAGGCGCTCTTATGTAAGAGCGGTTGTTACTTTCTAAAAGATGTTGACGTGTCAATGGTGTAGTATTTTCTTTTTTATGAAACACAAAAAACATTATTTCCCTTTTGTTCCTCTCACGAGCATCAATTCTTCATCGAACTCATAGTTACCGGCGTTGTTTTGAGGCCACTACCATCGTCTCTCTCCGTAATCCTCTCCATCATCGTCATCTTCTCAGTTTCGAAGCATTTTCTCCTTTAATAGGTAAAATTATGTAATTTTCGTTTGTAAACAATGTTGAAATTGTAGAAGTTGGAATTCAGAAAGTGTTTTTTATCAATTCATTAGCTTTTGTAATATAGTCAATGATGGATTCATTAGCTTTTGACTGAAGATTTAAAGCTTATTATATATTGCATACCATGTGTTCGATGATATGCCTAAATGAATTCTGTCTACAGACTCTTTGATTTTGTGTATTAGTTTCAGAGAAATATGTATCTTAAGATGACAAATTGTAATTCTAAATAGTATAGTTTCAGAGAATTCTGATTGTTTGTTGGACGATGTAATCGAAAGTGGAAACGCTACAAGATTTGGTCCCTTAAAAGATGGTTTCATGTTCGAAACCTCAATTGGTTTATCAAGAATGTGAGTTTCAGTCTTGTTCCTTTCTTTTAGATGAAGTTCATTTCTTGACTCTCCTCACTTTACTCTTATTAAGTTTTTTTTTAGAAAAATTAAGAACCTCAACTTAATATACTACCATTGATCATGCCAAAACTTAAAATTCTTACCCAAACTCTTAACAAAACTTTCAAAATCAATTCATAAAATATTACTAAAAGCCTTTGCTAATAACCTACCATTGTGGATGCTCTTAGCTTCTCCTTTCTTTGGAGATATATATTTTCTTTTGTTTAAAAGATTTTGCTTTGGTTCTATACTATTTTTATAGAGCCTCATGAGACTAATCTTTGAAAGTGCTTTAGCAAAGTTTTGTCTTGCAGTTTGTGAGTTTTTTTTTGTCATCTGAAAATATATATTGATTAGGATGAGACCACAACAAACATCAGGTTGGAAACAATAAAACAGACGCACCATAACTACTCTTCACCTATACTAAACACCTTAACGAATAAGGCCTTTACAAAGGACTGCTATTTGCTGATGCATCTTCAATAATCAATCTCCACTCTGGAATCAACCTCAAAGTATCCAAAATTAGAGCCGCTTGATATCTATAAGATGGCAATGCTTTTGGTCTTAAAACAGGACCAATCAATTCCGAATCTTGCAAACCAACATACAAAGCATGGAATGGAATATCAGACATCCATCCTCAGTATTAATTAGCCTACCATTCTTTCTGAAGTTTTGACTTCATGAGCTCGTCAGCTTTGACTTCACCTCAGTGGACACACTGCCAGAAAAATACACAAGGATTAAAGCAAGATTCACCTATATCAAACACTTAGAAAAAGGGATTAGAACCATAGAGTTTATTTCATCATCTTGTGGAGAAAACTGACTCTGAAGATCAGATACAGAAATATCTCACAATCCTTAGATGACAAACAAAAAGAAACGAATGTTGGGGGCGATTTTTGGTACTTCTGCTGGCTTTACCCCATTTGGGCCGGCTCTGAACAAAAAATGAGAAGAGCTTCACTTTTGTCTAACTGAATCTTTTCAACCAATTATGTGCCGCCATTTGCTAAACTTTCTGTAGACAGAACCGTACATGATTATTCTCTCCTCCTTGGTTGGTCGTCTCCATCAAGGTAAGAGTGTTGTGTTCAAAACCCTTAAACCCAACTGATCAAACGCATACATACATAACTCCGTCATCTTCGTCTTTACTCCAAAATTCCAGACATTTGAAGCTTTTAAGCATCTGGGTATTTGATCTTCTATCCACAGATCATAGAAACCCAAGAGGCAAATGTCTATTTCCCTAAAAATTTCCCACATTTCAAGTTTCTCCAACGATGGGTTCAATAGTGTAAAGCAATGCAGAGTGAGTCAAAGGTTTGAAATTAGATCGGTTTGTTTCCGTAGAAGCCCTGGTGTTGAATCTAGACGGATCCATTTAAATTCGGACTTGTCTTCTCGGAATTTGAGAAACCGATGTGTAGGATCGGATGTGGTTACGGGTGAAATATCCGGTAGATCGATACCGGATTGGGCTTATAGTGGCGTAAAAGATGAGACTTTAAGCGATTTGGAGCCGGAACTTGATGATGGTGATGGCGGCGATGAGAATGGGAACAACGACGGTGGTGGAAATGGTGGTAATGGAGACGGAGGAGGAGGAGGTGGAGATGGAGAAGGAGATGATGGAGAGGATGAAGCAGATAAAGCTGAGGAGAAGGAGTTTGGTCCGATTTTGAAGTTTGAAGAAGTTATGAAAGAGACAGAACGTAGAGGGATTACGTTACCGGAGGATATGTTGGAAGCGGCTAAATCCGTGGGGATTCGAAAACTGTTCCTTCTTCGTTACCTTGATCTACAGGTTTTTGCTTTTGAGAAAAAATGATTCTGTTTTTGTATGATGGTGATTCATGTTTGAGTCTGAATTTTTTCGTAGGGTTCTGTTTGGCCGCTTGGGTTTCTGATGAGATCATGTGCGATGCTTCGAAATAGAATGCTTGCAGATCCTTCATTTCTCTTCAAAGTTGGAACCGAGGTTTGTCAATGAATAAGCTAATGCTGTTCTTGGACTAGTTATTTAGGATTGAAATTGAATGATCTTGTTCTACGGATTTAATGCAGGTAGCCATAGACTCTTGCTGTGCAACTTTTGCAGAAGTACAGAAGAGAGGGGAAGATTTCTGGTCAGAGTTTGAGTTATATGCTGCTGATCTTTTAGTTGGTCTTGTGGTTGATGTTGCCTTGGTTGGACTTTTGGCTCCTTATGCACGTATCGGGAAGCCGTCTGTGGCATCAACAGGTTTATTCAAGGATCTTAAACGTGCTTGTGCATCCCTTCCTAGCAGGTAATACTGTTACTGTATCTCTCTCGTTTTTTTCACTTTTGTGTTAACTGTTCCCACTGATATCTATCGAGCTGGTGGCTGTGTATTCGGGATGAGATGTACTTATACATGCTTTTTTTTTTGTACTTCTGAAGTGTTTTTGAAGCAGAAAGACCGGGTTGTAAATTCTCAGTTAACCAGCGGATTGCAACATTCTTCTACAAGGTATGGAGAAGAACTATTGCTTTAATGTCCTTTGTGGATCTTGCTTACCTTTGGTTTGATTAATTGATGTGATTCTTGGTCCAGGGCCTCTTGTATGGGTCGGTTGGATTCGGCTGCGGCCTCATTGGTCAGGGAATTGCAAATCTGATCATGACAGCAAAACGGTATTCTTTCACCATCGACTTTATCTTGCTACTTTTCAATGATGAAATGAATCTTCTGACTGTTTAAAAAACTGTTCTTCACTGAAATTTGAGGTTACCTTTGTTAATAGGAGTGTGAAGAAATCAGAGGAAGACGTCCCTATTCCACCTCTTTTCGAAAGCGCTGCTCTCTGGGGTAAGCTTTACTTTTGATCTCTAACTATGTTCTACAGAATCATCGATGCTTTTCCCCTCTGATGTTCACTGAAAACGATAGTCTTGAACCGTCGATATTGTGTTGTCTACTCTTTTTCCGAGTTCTTGTGATCAGCCATCGGTTTCTTAACCGGGCTTAGTTTCTTAGAAAGGAAAGAACCTGAATTGCCAATGATACCAAGAATAGATTATGCTTACAATTCTATGTGAAGATATTAGCTACATTGTCCTGTTGTTAGCAATATTAGATCAATGGAGAGGGTAATTTAGTTGCTGAGCTCAGAGATAACCCTGAAGTTTACTCTGTGAATTGTTGATTACATATACATATATATTCACTCTCTTCTCTGTATTGCGCTGTTGTTCAGGTGTGTTCCTCGGCTTATCTTCCAATGCGCGTTACCAAATCATCAACGGCCTCGAACGCGTCGTGGAAGGTTCTACAGCGGCCAAACGTATCCCTGTGGTCGCTATGGCATTCACGGTGGGAGTCCGGTTTGCTAACAATGTGTATGGCGGTATGCAATTTGTAGATTGGGCTAAATTGTCCGGCGTTCAGTAATCAACCGGTTCGGTTTTGTTACAAACCGGATAGTAAACTAGCCTAGATGTCAATCCTCAGGAGTATGAGAGTATCTCTAATCTGATGGGGAAGTTTAGTTATCTGAGTTTCATTAGTGTGATTAGGTTATTTACCGAGAGCTACAGAAAGAGAATCTGGTTCATGATACGGACCGGATTCTTCTAACCGGAATACTACTCGATACAACATTTTCAATTTGGTTTTGGAAGTTGAGTTTCTCATGGTATCCTTGTCTCTCTTATTCATTTTTCTGAATCATATACTTGCAATAATGACTCAAACTTTTTATCAGCCGTTAGCCTCTGCGTTTTTATAAAGTTTATAACAATATGATCACAATGGCGAATTATGTCAACTAAACGTCATTTTTGACGTTTGCGTTGATTCATTCTTCTGTGTTTTTTTTTTCACTTTTCCCACCGTTAAAAGTGAGAAGGGGAAAAGGAGAATTGTTGGTAGGTGGAGATATTAAAAGTAATAAATAAAAATATTTAAAGCAACTATGAGTGAGTATATTACAAAAAAATCTTTCGATATTTATTTGCAAGGAAAATATTCTTAGGATACTTTGATGGTAAGGCATCATTCGATAGATGGAGGATCTTGCGAGTGACAGCTTAGTAACCACTGTCATCCAACTGCTGCATGATCCTCATCTTTTGTTCTCTTGTTTCTGTTTTGTGCCCCTTAATGATATTTTATTTATACTCCTTTACTTAATTTGAACAATTTATATTATATGCCCTATAGATTAATTAATGTGAATACCAAATGGTAATCAAAAGCTGACGACTGTTCAAAGGAACATTGTCCTCCCAAGGAAGGTGAATCATTTGATTAATCATCCCTACGTTGGGACCATAACTTGACCTGAATTTAAAATCCGGTTTTTTCATGGTCTCATGGTATGGTTATGTACTTATGTTATACTGAAATACCAATTGAATACATAACCGCGGTGAAAAACAGTTTAAGATTTTGAGACAGATTGTACAAACTTCGTTTTAATGGTGCAGTCTTTTGAGAAATGGCCAGCTTTCTTCATTTTTAATATATAAAATTAGTTTATTCCATGTTTATTTTTCGAATTACTCGTTTATTTTTTGTATTTCTCGAACTTGTAATCTTAAATTCGTCTGTTTAGCTCGTTTTAATTTTTGTTTTTTTTTGTAAACTCGTGAATTCTGTTTTTGGACGAGTCAATTTCGAATTTTCCAAATTCGCATGTGTTCAAAAATCAAAACAGACGAAACTGAATAACACAAAATTGAATAGTCAAAGTTGTAAATAATAAAAGTCGTCCCTCGTCTCTTCCCGCAGGCTTGTCTCTCTCTTCTCCAAAGATCACTCTCTCCTTTTTGAATTTCGTCCATTGGAGGTGTCATTTTCCGTTTCTAGATTAGGGTTTCGATCTCAGCTCTCGCGAATTGCTAATCCTTCAGCTGTGGTCTGCGCTTTCTGTCATAGTTAGATCCGGTTTCGCGAGTTCGGATCTGCGCCGTGTGAGGCGGTGGAGGACGGTGGATCTGAGGACTCTGTTCCACCATGACCGGAATGAGAGGTCTCTCCGTATTTATCAGCGACGTTCGTAATTGTCAGAACAAGGAAGCGGAGAGACTACGAGTTGATAAGGAGCTCGGAAACATTCGTACATGCTTCAAGAATGAGAAGGTTACTCTCAATTATCTCCATTTTTGTTTGCCTGTGTTTTATTCTCATTTTGAGTGGTAATTCAGTGACGGAGTAGTATCTGCCGAGGTTCTGTATTGATTAGATATATTGGAGATTTCTCCATGAAGCTACCTATTCCTCTGAGGTTGATTAGGGAGTTATATAAGAATGTAGTTGAAAGAAAGATGCAATCACTGGCCGAATATTTTATTAGGAAAGCCAGAGTTGCCGAGTGGATAGTTTTGGAAGCCTGTAGTTTCTTATTTTATCGGATTCAGGCTATAAATTTTTGATATAACACTAAGTGTGTACCTGGACAGGCAGTATTGTATAGCTAGCTCAGATCGGTAGAGATTAGCCATTATTCTACCCTTTGTAACATCACTAGTACTGCTTTCAACTTTGGAATGTCATTACTGCATTTAAAGTCCATAGATGGGAGAAGATCAATCAAGATATATAAGACACTAAATATATGATGATATTTAGGAACTAGAAGAAAAGAATGGCCTGGCAGTAAATTCGGTTATGTAGTGATGGTCTAAGGAAAGAAATACAGATCACGGAAAATTTTGAAAAGCTCATTACGAAATACATTAAGCTTTGTTGCTGTAAGAAGTTCTGGAGAGATAATCTGGTTCCATACTCTACGTAGTAGAGCTGTAGCCGGCCTGTAGTGGATCCATGTGTGGCCAGTTGGACCAACACCAAACTTATTTTAAAATGTTAGAAATAAATTAATCATGCACTCTTACTTTAACTTGTTTTATGTTTTCAGGTCTTAACACCATACAAAAAGAAGAAATATGTCTGGAAAATGCTTTATATACATATGCTAGGCTACGATGTGGATTTTGGCCATATGGAGGCAGTTTCTCTTATATCTGCGCCAAAGTATCCAGAAAAGCAGGTAAGCCAACGTTTTGTAACCAATGAAATATTGCTTTCTAAGGGTAGGAGAAGATAATAGGTGTGTGTGTGGTGGGGGTGGGGTATTTGTTTGATTCAAGTCTAGTGAGCAAGCTGAAACAAAAAAAAAAATCTCTGAAGATAATGGATGCTGGATTTAGATACTATTTCACAAGCTTGCAACTTATTCAGTTTGAATGGACCTGGTAAAGTACTGGAGGCATTTACTTAGACGCATAAGTTACTTAGTAACATCGTAGCAAATCTTAACCAGGAACCATGCATTGTATCCAAGGGTTTGTATTTGCAGTTTGTATTATTTTATGCTCACTACCAAATTTGCAGGTATTGAACTTTTCATCCATAATTTCAGGTTGGCTACATTGTTACATCTTGCTTGCTCAATGAGAACCATGACTTTTTGAAGTTGGCTATAAATACAGTGCGGAACGATATTATTGGTCGGAATGAGACTTTCCAATGCTTAGCACTGACCTTGGTATGTTGGCTTTTGTCCATGCTGTGTTGAGGTTTTAGAGCTTAGTGAGGTCTTTCTGATTATGAATGCAGTTGAATGACTATTTTAGTGGAAGTCTTTGGATACATTTATCTTTTGTGCTCTATTATTTTGCGATTCAAAGCCACTTACTTCATTGAACTGGTGCTTTTTTTCTTCTAGCTCTCTTACATTTCCCTGCTTATTTTGTCCTGTAGGTTGGAAATATTGGTGGAAGAGATTTTGCTGAATCATTGGCACCTGATGTTCAAAAGCTACTTGTAAGTGACTCCCAAAGATGACATGTTATGTTTTTTTTCCCGATATAAGTAAACATATAAATGTTTTGGGGCTTGTTCGCTGCAGATTTCTAGTAGTTGCAGACCTCTCGTAAGGAAAAAAGCGGCACTGTGCCTACTGCGCTTATTCCGAAAAAATCCGGATGCTGTCAACGTTGATGGCTGGTGTGTGTGAACACTCTTGGGTTACTGGTTGTTTGAGTTTACTTGTGCATCTTTCATATTCACTTTGTCGTATACTTCCAGGGCGGATCGTATGGCACAACTTTTGGATGAACGAGATCTTGGTGTCTTGACGTCTTCTACGAGTCTTCTTGTAGCTCTGGTATCTAACAATCATGAGGCGTACTCAAGTTGTCTACCTAAATGTGTCAAAATATTAGAACGCCTTGCTAGGAACCAGGATGTTCCTCAGGAGTACACATACTATGGCATCCCATCTCCTTGGCTCCAGGTTTGTCTTAACTCGGTTAATACGTTCAATATTTTTTAATCACATCCTTTTCCCAATCTCATGCATTTTAAACATTTTATGTGAAATTAGCTTATGAAAATAGAGGCTTGCCCCAGCTTTGGTATGTTGTGGTTGTTGGATACTTATATATCTTTGGCAGTACAGGTTAAGGCAATGAGGGCTCTTCAATATTTTCCAACCATTGAAGATCCCAGTACCAGAAAAGCTCTCTTTGAGGTACAAATTTTCTTGTGTAAATATCTGATATATGTCTTCGAAATCTCTCTCATGGCATTTCATGGAAATTTCAGGTCCTTCAGCGAATATTGATGGGCACAGATGTTGTGAAAAATGTGAATAAAAACAATGCGTCTCATGCCGTGCTGTTTGAAGCTCTCTCCCTGGTAAGCTCTATCTAAGAAATAGCATTAACTTTTTGAGGTTCAATTGTTGATTATACTCAAGTCAACTATCTGTCCATGAAATGCCATGAGAGAGAATTCGAAGACATATATCAGAGATTTACACAAGAAATATTGAACCTCAAAGAGAGCTTTTCTTCGCGATGATTAGATTGATGAGCACACTCTAGTAAACTTTCTGGCTTAGTGTGCAACCCCTAACTTGTTAATGTGTTTTGATATAGGTCATGCATCTTGATGCTGAGAAGGAAATGATGTCACAGTGTGTTGCTCTTCTTGGCAAGTTTATTTCTGTCCGTGAGCCCAACATCAGATATCTAGGCTTGGTGAGATCTTGCATACCCACTTCCTGCATCTAAGCTTAGCTAGAACAGTAATTTGTTAAGTATTTGGTAGTGCATTATGTGGCTTCTCATGATGCTTGTTGACAACATTGCAGGAAAATATGACGCGAATGCTGATGGTCACAGATGTTCAAGATATCATAAAGAAGCATCAGTCTCAGATAATCACCTCGTTGAAAGACCCTGACATCAGGTTGGTTTAGATTTGCTATCTCAGCATCAGCTTTCTGGCTTGTGAACCCTGATCAGTATCTCTTTACTGCTCTAATTTGGAACCAGTATGACAATTTTTTTAATCTTGAAATTTGTCTTAGCTCTTATAATTCAATACTTTGTCTCTAGAGTAGTTGTGAATTGAAGATCCTTTCAGTCAGCATTGAAATTATTTGATATGGGTTGTATATATGAAACTCTAAGAAAATGGAATCTGTATATATACATGTTTGTTAGTGAAACATAATTTGTTGATTTGTTTCTTGTGATAAACAATTATAGGTATACTTATCTGTGGTTGCAATTTGTAAACGGACACGGGTCACATAAGAACTATTATATTATTGCTGGTGGGTCAGTACTATTTCTATGACGTTTGTCAGAAAAAGATGAATAGATTGGATGTGTACTAGTCCATTAGGTGTCAATCCTTTTTCCGTTGCCAATGGTGGCTTCTGTTTCACACAATCATATAGTTTGATTTATAGTTATATTCTCTTGGTTCTTTTGCTAATGGTATCAGTTTCACTATTGGTTGAACTTTCGTGCAGTATTCGTAGACGCGCTCTTGATTTGCTATATGGGATGTGCGATGTGTCAAATGCAAAGGATATAGTTGAAGAGTTGTTGCAGGTAAGTCTTTGACCTTCCCTCATGATTTGTGAAGTTTAACAGAAAGGAAGGATTAAGTTGGTAGTGTTTAAGCTTACATGGAACCCAAAAATACATTGCAGTATCTTAGCACAGCAGAATTTTCTATGCGGGAGGAATTATCACTTAAAGCTGCTATTCTTGCTGAGAAGTTTGCTCCTGATCTTTCATGGTAAAGAGAACTCGACAAGAAGTATATGTACATTTTTTCATGCACACTATAGAGACATGTGCTGTGCCCTTTAGATCCTTACACAAGCAATTGGTCAAAGATGTTAATTTTGATGTTCTCAGGTATGTAGATGTGATCCTTCAGTTGATCGACAAGGCTGGGGATTTTGTTAGCGATGACATTTGGTTTCGTGTGGTTCAGTTTGTAACAAATAATGAAGACCTGCAGGTTCTTAAAATTGTTAGGATAAATATATTGTTTATCCTATTTATGACATTCAAAAGTTGCTTACAAATTTCTTTGATCCGACAGCCTTATGCGGCATCAAAAGCAAGAGAATATATGGACAAAATTGCAATCCATGAGACCATGGTGAAGGTTGTACAGTCTCGCTTCCCATAACAAATTTTCTTTTAATTATAATATAATTAAATTGTGGAAGTGGAGTTACTACCTTGCTACACATTCTGATTTATCCATATTGTTGGCAAAGTACAATATTAACAGTGCTTAGTATCAACAATAAATATAATTTCTTTCGGAATTTCAGGTCAGTGCTTATATTTTGGGGGAGTATGGTCACCTTTTAGCTAGACAACCTGGATGCAGTGCAAGTGAACTCTTTAGCATCTTACATGAGAAGCTTCCTACAGTATCGTAAGGACAACACAAATGTTGAATTGCGCTCTTCTTGTCTTTGGGTATGTCTTAATTGCTTTTTTTCGTTTTTTTTCTCAGGACTCCCACCATTCCTATTCTTCTTTCTACATATGCAAAGCTTCTTATGCACGCTCAACCCCCGGATCCAGAACTGCAAAAAAAAGTTTGGGCTGTATTTAAGAAGTGAGACTTGCTAACTTTGTTGTCCTTCCTCAATGTTTTGCTTGTCATCATATGTACTGTCTTTTTTGGTAACCAAATGAAGTTTCCTAAATGAGTTTTGTTTTCGCAGATATGAGAGTTGTATCGATGTGGAGATACAACAGAGGGCAGTTGAATATTTTGAATTGAGTAAAAAAGGGCCTGCCTTTATGGATGTATTGGCTGAGATGCCAAAATTTCCGGAGCGCCAGGTTTGTGAAATTATTTTATGATTCTATGAAAGTTACTTTGACGGGAAGTTTGTGCTAAACGACTTTGATGCTGGATTTTTTTTCCGTGTCTCTTCCATAGTCTTCATTGATTAAAAAGGCAGAAAACGTTGAAGATACCGCAGACCAGAGTGCCATCAAACTTAGAGCACAACAACAGCCTTCAAATGCTATTGTTTTGGCTGACCCACAGCCTGTTAATGGGGCACCACCACCTTTGAAGGTTCCAATTTTAAGTGGAAGCACGGTGAGTACTTCTCTTTCTAGGCCCCAATTGACAAAACATTTTTGATGTGCTTGCCTTTATATACTACATACTTCTATCTTATTATCTCTGACAGTCTGTTTTTCATTGCATGTCTAGCAGGACCCTGAGTCAGTGGCTCGATCTCTCTCACATCCCAATGGAACTTTAAGTAATATAGATCCACAAACTCCATCACCTGATCTCCTTAGTGACCTACTCGGTCCTCTTGCAATAGAGGCTCCACCTGGAGCTGTCTCATATGAACAACATGGTCCCGTAGGGGCAGAAGGAGTTCCAGATGAAATTGATGGTTCCGCCATTGTACCTGTTGAAGAGCAAACAAATACAGTGGAGGTAATCTTTTCTTATTCCTTTGCTTTCTTTGGCATAGTAGGTGTTAGCATTATACTTCTACTTTTGCTAGCTCATTATTTCCCTAGTTTTTTTTTTAACTATAGCCATATTTTTTTCTGTTTCGTCTTTTTGTATTTATTACTTGGAAATGGTATGTAACGTTTACTTAGGTGGAATGCTACCTGAGATGTTCTGTTTCACAATTCAAGATCCATAATAAAAGAAACCGAGCCATTTTTGTACTCCATAATATATTTGCATGCTTGTATTTTTTTCTTATACTGTTTTGTTTTCTTATACAGCTTATCGGAAATATTGCTGAGAGATTTCATGCTTTATGTTTGAAAGACAGTGGTGTCTTATACGAGGATCCTCATATCCAGGTTTGTTTTTTTCTAGTTTCTGCTTTTATTTATTCAAGTATGCAGCAGACAAGCCTCCGAGCTTTCTTATGTTCCCATTTTGTTGATTGTTTGTATTCCTCAGATTGGCATCAAAGCTGAATGGAGAGGACACCATGGGAGACTTGTTCTCTTCATGGGAAACAAGAATACTTCTCCACTTACATCAGTTCAAGCTCTGATACTACCCCCTGCCCACTTAAGACTGGATCTGTCTCCAGTACCTGATACAATTCCTCCTCGAGCACAGGTACTTTTGTTTGTTGATTTATTTAAGTTTGACTACTCAATCCGTCATTTTCTACTCATTTATGCATAATGTACTAAGTGTTGCAATTTTTTTCATGGTTATAGGTACAATCTCCGCTTGAAGTGATGAACATCCGCCCTAGTAGGGATGTTGCAGTTTTGGATTTCTCCTACAAGTTTGGTACAAACGTGGTACGTACTGCAACAGTACTTAGCTTGTTTTGGTGAATGGTATATTTAGTATCTGTGACTCTACCTGATATGCTGGATCTTTTATAGGTCAGTGCCAAATTACGCATCCCGGCAACCTTGAATAAGTTTCTTCAACCTCTACAATTGACATCTGAAGAGTTCTTCCCTCAATGGAGAGCAATCTCAGGGCCACCCTTGAAACTTCAGGAAGTGGTATGTATCTCCACAGCTTCTCTGATCAAATATCAAACTAAAAGTATTTGAGTAGCGCAGGATAGTAGTCAAAGGCTTCTAAGAATTTTCTTTTCAATGAAATTAGTGAATTAGCTTTCGCTACAACACTTATAGAGAACTTCCAACACTTCTACACATGCTCGTTAATGCAGCATTACTTTTATGCGTTATATAATCTGATACTGCAATCTCTTTCAGGTAAGAGGTGTAAGACCTCTAGCTCTTCCGGAAATGGCAAATCTGTTCAACAGTTTTCATGTGACGATATGCCCTGGGCTTGTAAGTAGTTGTTTACGATCTCAAACCTTCATTCCTCATGCACACATGTATACTTCAAACTTAACTTGTATTGTTTTTTGTCGTAGGATCCAAACCCTAATAATCTAGTGGCAAGCACAACCTTCTACTCTGAAACTACAGGAGCCATGCTCTGTTTGGTGAGATTTCACCAAGTTTCACTTCCTGGTTTTGGCACTTGCCACTCCAATTTCTAAAATTTCTTAAGACTTATAGTAATGACGTGTGACATTTTCCTTGGTTTGCGATTTTCAGGCAAGAATTGAAACAGACCCAGCGGACAGAACCCAACTACGATTGACAGTAGGCTCGGGAGATCCTACCCTTACATTTGAGTATGATATATCTGCCTCTTAATCACAAACCCAACCTCGATCACAGATTTTCTTCATTTGCAATTGTTGACCCCTTTTATCTACAGGTTAAAAGAATTCATCAAGGAACAATTAATTACTATTCCAATGGGATCTCGAGCTCTAGTTCCAGCAGCAGGTCCAGCACCATCACCAGCAGTTCAACCGCCTAGCCCAGCGGCTTTAGCTGATGATCCAGGAGCTATGCTTGCTGGCTTACTTTAAATTCATTGGGATAAAAGATTACTTGCACATGTCGAAAAGTTTGTTTTCTGTTATTGTAGAATGTAATGGCGAAAATATGGAATGATGGGAGAGTAAATGTAGAGCCAAGGGAGAGAAAAAAGCTAGTTTTGATTATATTTGTGCCGTTTATCCAAAGCGGGCGGGTTGCGTTAGGTAAGAAATTTTGCATTCATTCTGAACATTTGTATTGTGAGGTCAGTGGTTGTATCAGCTTGTTCTTGTGCCTATATATTTTCAATCTGTTTCTCCATGAGTTTTCTGATGGGAGGTCTGTTTTTTCGCACCAGCCTTCACATTGAGAGATTTTAATGTTGTCATAAAGGGGGGAAATTGCAAAAACACATCCAACGCATAGCATTTCACCTGTAAAAACCTGATCTAATTTGAGGTGTGAATAGAGTGGGGACTTGGCCTTGGTGGGACATTCAACCGACATATATACAACCAGATTTTTACTATTACTTTGAAGAATATAATTGAAAGAAAATTTTTTTTTTACTATTTTTAATTTTCTTACAAACTGCTTATGGATTTAAAAGCTGTTTTATCAATTTTTGCATGATTTTTTTTTGTTTTTACTACATAATTTGTAATTGACAAAAGTATGATTTTTTTATATTACTATATCATTTGTAATTTTGCAAATAAAAAAAAATATAAGAACCCTAGATCCGGGGCTTGTGAAACAAGAGTGATTAAGCAAAATTTGAGTAAGTCTGACTTTTGCAAGTTTGCTTCACCAACATCAATGTCGCTCAAGTTGAAGAAGCAACTTCTCTTAAAGTATCGAATACCCTAAAATTTGTCATGCCTTGAAGAAAAACTCAACCGAGATATTGGAGCTGTTCGAAATACCTAAGAAATCAGCCGATGTTGCTAACGCAAAGGGACAATATCTTCCATAAAACTAAAAATGTTCAATAAGCAGGGCCGACCCAAATCTAAAGCCCAGCAAGCTGATGCTTTATCATCACAATCATATAAAAGCCTTGTAGTTTAATGGTTGGTGCTTCCATTAGTTATATAAGTTTACGAGTTCGATACTCAAACTGCCAAACAACAACATCCTAGGAGCATACGCTATCGCCGTCACTGCTTTTCTAGCTCAACAATTCGTCCTATTCATCGTCTTGTAGATTATGATCTTGTTATGAGACACATTTAGTATTTCAAAAACGAGAGTAGTGACAATACTTTCCTATTCACCAGAGTAATTTGGTTGCAATGATTCTAGCAAAATTGTTATCTGAAATATAGAGTATCTAAAATCTTTATTCAAAAGATTTCATAATACATTGAGTAAAATTATAAAATGCTCATAACAAAAAATAATCAAATCAGCACTGCGTATAAACCATTTGTTTCGTTCCCACTAATACCAACAAATACCATGTCTGACGAAAAAAAAAAAAAAAAAGTTGGGACCAGCTAAACCATTGCATGACCTGACCTGACCCGAATTCATAACCGGATTTTCTCATGGTACATTTTTTTTGTTAAGGATTTTCTCATGGTACATTGAATTACAACTGAATGCATTGACCGCGACAGAAAACAGTCATTTTAAAAATAAATGAAAAAGTGAAACCAGAAACAGCAGTAAATAAATATTACCCAAAAAGGCAGAAGGATACACTTTTTAACAAAATATTACGCAAACTTATAAATCCTCAAATTTAGTCCAAATGTCTAGACGCGTTAATTCTGTTTTTCGACGGGTCAATTTCGGATTCCAATTTCAAAACAGACAAAAACTGAATTACACAAAATTGAATAGTCAAAGTTGTAAATAAAGAAAAATAAAAGTCGTCTCTCGTCTCTCTCCCGCAGGCGTGTCTCTCTTCTCCAAAGATCAGTCTCTCCTTTTGAATTTCTTCGATTGAAGGTGCCATTTTCCGTTTCTAGATTGGGATTTCGATCTCACCTCTCTCGAATTGCTTATGCTTCAGCTTTAGTCTGTGGTTTATCTCGTAGTTAGATCCGGTGCCGCGAGTTTGGATCTGCGCCGTGTGAGGCGGCGGAGCACGGTGGATTTGAGGATTTGGTTCAACCATGACCGGAATGAGAGGTCTCTCCGTATTTATCAGCGACGTTCGTAATTGCCAGAACAAGGAAGCGGAGAGACTACGAGTTGATAAGGAGCTCGGAAACATTCGTACATGCTTCAAGAATGAGAAGGTTACTCTCAATTCTCTCCATTCTATTTTCTATGTTTTGATTCTCATTAGAGAGGTAATTCAGTGTCGAGTATCCGCTGAGGTTTTGGTTTATTAGAGATATTGGAGATTTATCCTTCGCAGTTGCAATGCCAATGCAATCGAATGTTAGAGCTATTAGGTTGATTAGGGAGTTAGATAAGAATGTAGATGAAACAAAGATACAGTCACTGGTCACATGCCGAGTGGATAGTTTTGGAGCTTGTAGTTTCTTACTTTATCGGATTGAGGCAATAAATTTTGATTTAACACCAATTGTGAAAATAGATAGGCAGTATAATGTTGCCGTTGTATAGCTAGCTCAAATCCTTGTAGATTAGCAATTATTCTACCTTTTGAAACATCACTACTATTGCTTTCAACTTGGAATTTCATTACTGAATATATGATGACATTTAGGAACTAGAAGAAAAGAATGGTCTGGCAGTAAATTCGGTTATGTAGTGATGGTCTAAGAAATTAAATCATGGTCACGGAAAATTTTGAATAGCTCATTACGAAGTAGATTAAGCTTTGTTGCTGTAAGAACTTCTGGAGTGAAATTCTTGTTCCATCTTACACGTAGCAGAGCTGTAGCAGGCCTGTAGTGGATCCATGTGTTTCCAGTTGGACCAACATTAAACTTATTCTTTTTCGGGGTTCATGTTAGAAATGAATTAATCAAGAACTCTTTGATTACTTGACATTCTGTTTTATTTTTGCAGGTTTTGACACCATATAAAAAGAAGAAATATGTCTGGAAAATGCTTTATATACATATGCTAGGCTACGATGTGGATTTTGGCCATATGGAGGCGGTTTCTCTTATATCTGCGCCAAAGTATCCAGAAAAGCAGGTAAACCAACGTTTTGTTTGCTCAAACAAAGAAATTTTTCTTTGTAAGGCTAGGAGAAGATAATAGATGGAGGTGTTTGCTGAAATATATTCTATTGATCAAGCTGAAACAAAGAAAGTTTCATTGAAGATCACACAGTTAGATCTAGATACCATTTCATGCGTTTGCAACTTGACTTGACCTGGGAAAGTATTGCAGACAATTACTTATAAGCACGAGTTACTTAGTAACATCTTAGAAACTCTTAACCAGAACCATGCATTGTATCTCAAGGGTTTGTATTTCCAATTTATATTGTTTCATGCTCCTTAACTAATTTGCAGGTATTGAACTTTTCATCCATGATTACAGGTTGGCTACATTGTTACATCTTGCTTGCTCAATGAGAACCATGACTTTTTGAAGTTGGCAATAAATACAGTGCGGAACGATATTATTGGTCGGAATGAGACTTTCCAGTGCCTAGCACTGACCTTGGTATGTGGTCTTTTGTCCACCCTGTATTGAGATTTTAGAGCATAGTTAGGTTCTTCTGATTATAAGATGTTGTTAAATGACTGTTTTAATGGAAGTCTTTGGTACATTATGTCTTTTGTGCTCTATCATTTCACGATTCAGAGCCACTTACTTCATGAAACTGGTCCTTTCTTTCTAGCTTTCTTACCTTGCCATGCTTACGTTCTCCTGTAGGTTGGAAATATCGGTGGAAGGGATTTTGCTGAATCATTGGCACCTGATGTTCAAAAGCTACTTGTAAGTGACTCCTAAAGATGAGAGGTTATATTTTTTTCCAATATTACTAAACATATTATGTTATGGGGTCTCTTTGCTGCAGATTTCTAGTAGTTGCAGACCTCTTGTAAGGAAAAAAGCAGCACTGTGCCTACTGCGCTTATTCCGAAAAAATCCTGATGCTGTCAACGTGGATGGCTGGTGTGTATAACACTGTGGGGTTACTGGTTCTTTGATTTTACTAGTGCATCTTTCATATTCTCTTTGTCGTATACTTCCAGGGCGGATCGTATGGCACAACTTTTGGATGAACGAGATCTTGGTGTCTTGACGTCTTCTACGAGTCTTCTTGTAGCTCTGGTATCTAATAATCATGAGGCGTACTCAAGTTGTCTACCTAAATGTGTCAAAATATTAGAACGCCTTGCTAGGAACCAAGATGTTCCTCAGGAGTACACATACTATGGCATCCCATCTCCTTGGCTCCAGGTTTGACTTAACTCGGCTTATTCACTCTTGTTTAATAGCTTAAATATTCTTTAATCGCATCCTTTTCACAAATCCTGTGCATTTTAAACATTTTATGTGAAATTAGCTTATGAAAATAGAGGCTTGGCCCAGCTTTGGTGTATTTTTGTTACTCAGTTAAAGATATCGTGGATACTTATATATCTTTGGTTAGTACAGGTTAAGGCAATGAGGGCTCTTCAATATTTCCCGACCATTGAAGATCCCAGTACCAGAAAAGCTCTGTTTGAGGTTCAATATTTTCATGTGTAAATCTGTAATATATGTCTTTGAATTTCCTCTCATGGCATGGCATTTCATGGAAATTTCAGGTCCTTCAGCGAATATTGATGGGGACAGATGTTGTGAAAAATGTGAATAAAAACAATGCGTCTCATGCTGTGCTGTTTGAAGCTCTATCCCTGGTAAGTTCGTCGGATAGCTGGGGAAATGTTGATACCATGAATTTTACTAGTGGGCACCTATTTTTCTCTCTCTTCCCCTTCACCCCTGCTCAACGTCCTGTAAAGACGCATTTACTCAAAGCAGACTACTGATGTGTGCATGGACGTTTAAAATATATTTTTTGGCTTTGCTAGAGAAACTTCAAGTGTTTGAATTGCTTGCAGCTAATTGTACGATATTCTTTGTCTGTTGTTTTTCTTGTGTGAAAGTAAAATAAATTTAGATGCTCTGCTTGAAGGTTTCGCCACTATTTCTAAGAGGTTTATCATGGATAGTTGACTTAATTGTTCCTAACAGTTCTCTGGCTTAGTGTGCAACCTCCTAACTTTTTAATGTGTTTTGATATAGGTCATGCATCTTGATGCTGAGAAGGAAATGATGTCACAGTGTGTTGCTCTTCTTGGCAAGTTTATTTCTGTCCGTGAGCCCAACATCAGATATCTAGGCTTGGTGAGATCTTGCATACCACTTCCTGCATCTAAGCCTAGCTGGAGTAGTTTGTGAAGTGGTTGGTGGTTTCTCATGATGCATTTTTTGACAAAATTACAGGAAAATATGACGCGGATGCTGATGGTCACAGATGTTCAAGATATCATAAAGAAGCATCAGTCTCAGATAATCACCTCCTTGAAAGACCCTGACATCAGGTTGGTTTAGATTTGCCATCTAAGCATCAGCTTTTCTGGCTTGTGAACCCGGATCAGTATCTCGTTACTGTTCTAATTTGGAACCAGTACGACAGTTTTTCAATCATCAAATCGGTCTTACTTCTTATGATTTAATATACCGTTTTTTACTTTGTCTCTATAGTAGTTGTGAATAAGATTATTTCTGTCAGCATTAAAATTATTTGATTTGGGTAGTATATATGAAATTTTAAGAAAATGGGATCTATATTTTTTAGTGAAACATTATTTGTTGATTTGTTTTCTTGTGATAAGCTATAGGTATAATTATATGTGGTATACGGTCACATAAGAAATATTATATTATTATATTATTGGCCGGTGGGTCAGCACTATTTCGATGACGTTTGTTAGTAAAAGATGGATAAGTACCACAGTCCATTATGTCTTGATCTTATTTCCATTGCAAATGGTGGCTTCCGTTTTACAAACATATAGTTTGATTTATCATCTCTTGGTTCTTTTGCTTATGGTGTCAGATTCACTATTGGTTGAACTTTCCTGCAGTATTCGTAGGCGTGCTCTTGATTTATTATATGGGATGTGTGATGTGTCAAATGCAAAGGATATAGTCGAAGAGTTGCTGCAGGTAAGTCTTTGACCTTACTTTATATTAATATTTCTTGATTTTTAGTCTCCTTATGATTTGTGAAGTTTAACAGAAAGGAAGGATTAAGTTGTGTAGTGTTTAAGCTTACATGGAAGCTAAAAATATATTGCAGTATCTTAGCACAGCAGAGTTTTCCATGCGGGAAGAATTATCACTTAAAGCTGCTATCCTTGCTGAGAAGTTTGCTCCTGATCTATCATGGTGAGGATAACTCGATACGAAGTATATGTACACTTCATTCATGCACACAAATTTGGTTACAGTAACATGCATTATCCATTTGGTGTGACCTTTAGATCCTTGCAAATCAACTGGTTAAAGATGTTAATTTTGATGTTTTCAGGTATGTTGATGTGATCCTTCAGTTGATCGACAAGGCTGGGGATTTTGTTAGCGATGACATATGGTTTCGTGTGGTTCAGTTTGTAACAAATAATGAAGACCTGCAGGTTTATATAATTGTTAGGAAAAATATATTGTTTATCCTATTTATGACATTCAAAGTTGCTTACATATTTCTTTGACCTGACAGCCTTACGCCGCGTCAAAAGCAAGAGAATATTTGGACAAAATCGCAATACATGAGACTATGGTGAAGGTTGTACATTCTCGCTTCCCATAACAAATTCCTTATATTGCAGATAACACCTTAAGGAAGGTTTGTTTTTGTTTTACAGGTTAACTGTGGTGGTAAATTTTATCACTTGGCTGATTCTATTATTTTGAGCAAGGCTTCCTAAAGTCAGATCATTGGTCTCTCTCTCAAGTAACTTAGGTTTGAAAAAGCAGCTTCTCCAGTCAGCATCTTACCCTTCTCACTACTCAGCAAATCCACAAATAGAAACGAGTCGTTGCTTCGGAAGCCTTGTTCAAAATCAGAGTATCAGCCATGTGATAAAATTAACAACCAGAGTTAACATATAAAACTAAAACAATCCTTCCTTAAGTTGTTGTTGCTTAATTTGGGAATTTAGAGTTACTACCTTGCTACACATGCTGACAAAATCTTATCTGTATCTAAATTCTTTGCAAAATACAAATTAACAATGCTTATAATTTCTTTCGGAATTTCAGGTCAGTGCTTATATTTTGGGGGAGTATGGTCACCTTCTAGCTAGACAACCTGGATGCAGTGCAAGTGAACTCTTTAGCATCTTACATGAGAAGCTTCCTACAATATCGTAAGGACAACACAAATGTTGAATTGCGCTCTTCTCGTCTTTGGGTATGTCTTAATAGCTTTTTTTCGTTTTTTTTCTCAGGACTCCCACCATTCCTATTCTTCTTTCCACATATGCAAAGCTTCTTATGCACGCTCAACCCCCGGATCCAGAACTGCAAAAAAAAGTTTGGGCTGTATTTAAGAAGTGAGACTTGCTAACTTTGTTGTCCTTCCTCAATGTTTTGCTTGTCATCATATGTACTGTCTTTTTTGGTAACCAAATGAAGTTTCCTAAATGAGTTTTGTTTTCGCAGATATGAGAGTTGTATCGATGTGGAGATACAACAGAGGGCAGTTGAATATTTTGAATTGAGTAAAAAAGGGCCTGCCTTTATGGATGTATTGGCTGAGATGCCAAAATTTCCGGAGCGCCAGGTTTGTAAAATTATTTTATGATTCTATGAAAGTTACTTTGACGGGAAGTTTGTGCTAAACGACTTTGATGCTGGATTTTTTTTCCGTGTCTCTTCCATAGTCTTCATTGATTAAAAAGGCAGAAAACGTTGAAGATACCGCAGACCAGAGTGCCATCAAACTTAGAGCACAACAACAGCCTTCAAATGCTATGGTTTTGGCTGACCAACAGCCTGTTAATGGGGCACCACCACCTTTGAAGGTTCCAATTTTAAGTGGAAGCACGGTGAGTTCTTCTCTTTCTAGGCCCCAATTGACGAGACATCTTTGATGTGCTTGCCTTTATATAGTACATACTTCTATCTTATTATCTCTGACAGTCTGTTTTTCATTGCATGTCTAGCAGGACCCTGAGTCAGTGGCTCGATCTCTCTCACATCCCAATGGAACTTTAAGTAATATAGATCCACAAACTCCATCACCTGATCTCCTTAGTGACCTACTCGGTCCTCTTGCAATAGAGGCTCCACCTGGAGCTGTCTCAAATGAACAACATGGTCCCGTAGGGGCAGAAGGAGTTCCAGATGAAGTTGATGGTTCCGCCATTGTACCTGTTGAAGAGCAAACCAATACAGTGGAGGTAATCTTTTCCTATTCCTTTACTTTCTTTGGCATAGTAGGTTTTAGCATTATACTTCTACTTTTGCTAGCTCATTATTTCCCTTTTTTTTTTTTTACCTATAGCCATATTTTTTTCTGTTTCGTCTTTTTGTATCTATTAGTTGGAAATGGTATATAACGTTTACTTAGGTGGAATGCTACCTGAGATGTTCTGTTTCACAATTCAAGATCCATAATAAAAGAAACCGTACCATTTTTATATTTGCATGCTTGAATTTTTTTCTTATACTGTTTTGTTTTCTTTTACAGCTTATCGGAAATATTGCTGAGAGATTTCATGCTTTATGTTTGAAAGACAGTGGTGTCTTATACGAGGATCCTCATATCCAGGTTTGTTTTTTTCTAGTTTGTGCTTTTATTTATTCAAGTATGCAGCAGACAAGCCTCCGAGCTTTCTTATGTTCCCCATTTTGTTGATTGTTTGTATTCCTCAGATTGGCATCAAAGCTGAATGGAGAGGACACCATGGTAGACTTGTTCTCTTCATGGGAAACAAGAATACTTCTCCACTTACATCAGTTCAAGCTCTGATACTACCCCCTGCCCACTTAAGACTGGATCTGTCTCCAGTACCTGATACAATTCCTCCTCGAGCACAGGTACTTTTGTGGTTGATTTGTTTTCAGTTTTACCACACAATCGGTCAATTTCTACTCATTTCTGCGTACTTTAGTAAGTGTTGCAATTTCTTTCATGGTCATAGGTACAATCTCCACTTGAAGTGATGAACATCCGCCCTAGCAGGGATGTTGCGGTTTTGGATTTCTCTTACAAGTTTGGTGCAAACGTGGTACTTACTGCAACCGTCCTTAGCTTATTTTGGTGAATAATTTATCTAGTGTACCTGACATGCTGAATCTTTTATAGGTCAGTGCCAAATTACGGATCCCAGCAACCTTAAATAAGTTTCTTCAACCTCTACAATTGACATCTGAAGAGTTCTTCCCGCAATGGAGAGCAATCTCAGGTCCACCCTTGAAACTTCAGGAAGTGGTATGTATCTCCACAGCTTCTCTGATCAAATATCAAATTAAAAGTATTTGAGTAGCGCAGAATTCTTCTAAGAATATTTTATTCAAAGAAATTAGTGAATTAGCTTTCTCCCCAACACTTATAGAGAATTTTCAACACTTCTACATATGCTCGTTAATGCGGCGTTAGTTTTATGTGTTATATAATATGAATCTGCAACTTCTTTCAGGTTAGAGGTGTAAGACCTCTAGCTCTTCCGGAAATGGCAAATCTGTTCAACAGTTTTCATGTGACGATATGCCCTGGGCTTGTAAGTATTTGTTTACGATCTCATTCCTCATGCTTGTTGCACACATGTATACTTCAAACTTAAACTTGTATCGTTTTCTGTTGTAGGATCCAAACCCTAATAATCTAGTGGCAAGTACAACCTTCTACTCTGAAAGTACAGGAGCCATTCTCTGTTTGGTGAGATCATAACCAAGTTTTACTTCCTGGTTTTGGCACTTGCCGCTCTTCCAATTCCTAAAATTTCTTGAGACTTATAGTAATAACGTGATGCTGCACTCCCAAAAGTTCTCAAAAGCCTGTCTGTTGTGTGACATTGTCCGTGGTTTGCTATTGTCAGGCAAGAATAGAAACAGACCCAGCGGACAGAACCCAATTGCGAATGACAGTAGGCACGGGAGATCCTACCCTTACATTTGAGTATGATATCTCTGCCTCTTAGCACAAACCCAACCTCGAACATGTGTTTTTTTTTTTTTTTTTTTGCATTTGTTGACCTCTTTTATCCACAGGTTGAAAGAATTTATCAAGGAACAACTAATTACTGTCCCAATGGGATCTCGAGCTTTAGTTCCAGCAGCAGGTCCAGCACCACCTGTAGCTCAACCGCCAAGCCCAGCGGCTTTAGCTGATGATCCAGGAGCTATGCTCGCTGGCTTACTTTAAATTCATTGGGGTAAGAGATTTACTTACTTGCACATGTCGAAAAGTTTGTTTTTTTCGGTTATTGTAGAATGTAATGGAGAAAATATGGAATGATGGGAGAGTAAATGTAGAGCCAAGGGGGGTGGAGAGGGGAAGGGTTTAATAGGAAAGCTAGTTATGATTATATCCAAAGCGGGCGAGTTGAGTTAATTATGAAATTTTGCATTCATTCTGAACATTTGTATTGTGAGGTCATCAGGGGTTGTATCAGCGTGTTCTTGTGCCTGTATATTTTCAATATGTTTCTCGATGAATTATTTTATCTGATGGGGTCTTTTTTTGCGCCAGCCTTCGTGTTGAGAGAGTCTAATCTAAGTCATAACGGGGGGAAATTGCAAAAACACATCCCAAACGCATAGCATTTCACTTGTAAAAACCTGAACTAATTTGAGGTGATATATTCTAGAGATGAAATCAATCTCTTATAATGATTTCGGAAATCACAATTTTATTTCAAAAAACCGGTAAAATCCATGCAATTGTTTGTAAATGTGCAGCAGATGAGGCATGACCGCTTTCATTGTCTGAACCTGTTCTTCTTTAGCATTTTTCACTATCAAATTTGATGATGTCAAATGTTCACTGATATTATTTATATTCAGACCTGTTGTATTTTTTATAGATATAAAATTAGCAACTGGTTAATTAATTTTGAGTCATTAGAAATTGGTAAAATTACATGTCTGCTAAAAATTATAATAAGTTCGGAAACTAAAACGGCAAAAAGGGTCAGTTTAAGAGCACACTCGAAAATACAAGAGAAAATAGCCCTAACAAAGGAGACAGTTTTAGAGCACACTCGAAAATCTAAACTAAAACCGCAATAATTTAAATTTTTACTAATTTGTCATTACTCCTATTCATTAGTTCTTTTTTGAGATCATAATTGTCTTGACTTGTTAGACTTCTTAGACTTTCTTACTCCTTTCTTGAGATTTTGGAACCATTAGTTATTCGCCGAAATATACTCAACGAAGATCCAATTGGGAGAAAGCAAAAACTAATAGGATCTCGAATAGATTTGGTCTTGAACACGAGTGGAGAAAACTGGAAAAGTTACACAACCGCTTCACTTGCCACAGTAGATTTGAAAATTTATAGATCGACCGGTTGAGTGTAAAAAGAAGAAAACGGCAAAAATAGAAACAAGAAACATCTGCAAAAACTTAAGAATGTAACATGTCCATTCAAGATCTCAATTTTAAAAATAGTAAACATTATTATTAACAAAACAAACAATATTAACAGAACACGCAACTTTTTTTTTTTCATACTAGATTTTACCCACGGTGTAACATTTTAGGTTATATTAAAAAACATCTCAATTTTTTTAAGTTTCTAATTTCTAAAATCTAAAATAATTCTCTCAAATCTCACAAGTCTAAATCGTGGTCAAGGGTTTACACACCGTCCCGGAAGTGTTTTGGAGGCTTTGCCATCTAACTATCCGTGGTCATGCTCTTTCCCGCCCCATTCGTCCAATGAATGTTTGGACTGTGGACTAACAATTTCTATAAGGATATGCAATGGCGATTGCAGATTAAGCAGGCCAAGGAGCTTCAAAGTGATAATTCTGATAACCTACCCTTACCTGACTCTGAAACTCAGGTTATTATTTTTGCAAACCTTTGTCGTTCTTGTAATTTTTGCCGGCTTATTCATTGATTCTTACAACTTGCATTCAGCGAATTCGCGCCTCACTCAAGGTATATCTATCTATTCATCATCACCATCAATTCTCTATCTATGGATGCTTACGGTGATTGATGCTGTTGGTTGCTGTATCTCATATATGTTAATGTTTTCACCTGACTCAGCATGCACACGCAACACTTGGTTTTGCAAAAGACACAGAAGACGCAAGGAATAAATATATAATCTCAATCCCAAGCAAAAAGCGCATTAAAGGAATTCAGACACTCCTTATGCAGCAACAAGAACAAAACGAGCTTATCTTCTGCCATTGCAATGAGAACATCAAATTATTCTTCATACAAATTTAATTTTACTTCTTCTATCGACAACACATATTCTTTGCTTTCATTGAAAACCCCAACATAGCAGCACAGATGGGGCCTAGCCTATAAAAACAAAAAAGAATTGAGAGGAACCCCTTAACTTTGGCAGGAGAAAAGTTGGCAGCTACAGCCACTCACGGCAACGACCACATCTCCAGCTACCTCCTATGCACGTAGATTCCTCCTCCCATGGAGAACAGTGAGAATGTATTGTCATATTACAAGTCTGACATGTGAGGTCAGGTCCTGGCTCCACATGCTTGCATATCTGACATGGAATTGTATTTTCATAGAGAAATGACGTGCACTGTTCCATTGCCTCAACCTGAGGGTTTGGGTTATCCGTGATTCCTGAAGCATCCTTGTCATCTCCATATCCATCGCACTGGCCACTATCATCTGTTGTGAGCAACTCGGTCAGCGAGAAATATGTTTGAGGTTCGAATTCCATGTCTTCGTAGTCAAACATAAGCTCGCCTTCATTCATGTTGTTGCTATTGCCAGATGCATCCCATTCCATGACAGGAAATGTTGGCTCCATTTCTGGTTTCACAACAGGCATTGATTCGGGATGCATTGTAAACTCGGTATAAGAAAGATTATTATTCCCGTCCGTGTCTTCACGTTTTACTGGTCTCCTCACTTGTAGCTTCTGTGGTCCTGGCACACAACCATCCTCGTTCCATTCCACATCCAAACTATTTGGTGTAATTTGTTCGACTTTTGAAACTGACACCAAGAGAGGATCATCCTCTGGAACAAACGTATCTTCAGAGAGAAATGAGGGAGTAGAGGGCAACGAGTCTTTCGGTTCAGACATTCTTTCGGAATCCGAATCAATTCCGGTATTTCCTTGCCCATGCTTCTGCCTCCTGAAGAATACTTGTTTCATCTGCTTCTGTTCCTTGAGTTTGGGATCCATGTAAGGGCAATCTGGTGATCGTATACGACGACATCTGCAACACTTGAACCCAACCACTTCAGGAATTTTTGACTCCTCGAGCTTGACCGCTTCGATGTGGTACCACACTGCATAGAGATCTAGGATTAGAATTATAAGAGCAAAATGGTGGCATTGACGAAATGTACAATTCAGTATAGAATTTAGAGTGAGTAAAAATTTTCTTACTGTCACAACTTGTACAGTGAATATATGTTAGGCCAGGATTATACGGCAATTTGCAGATCCAGCAAACTGGTTGCAGATTCGGCTGATCAGATCGTCCAGCCAACATAACATTTTCATGTCTGAAACTAACACCTGTGTCTGCCAAGTTCTTTTTCCTCCATATGACTCCCCAAGACAATGTCTTGTGTTTACTTTTCGGTGCCAAATTGAAATCCGGAGTGATTTGTTTAACTCCTGAAGCATTGTCGCCTGTTTTGGAAGATGGTAACTGTTGATTAAGACGCTTAATCTGTGTCTTCGTGTTTGAAGTGGCTGCATTTTGAAGTTGACCGTTGATCAGGACACTGGGTGTTGTTGGTTGTCTGTGATTGATATTGATTTGTGAACGTGCTCTTGCAAGGTAGCACCGTTTGCAGGTTACCAAAATTTCCAACTGCCCAGTTGTGTGTTGTGAACTCATAGTACATTCCTTGTGACAGAAACCTGAGAGGCAAAGAGTAAATCCACAATTATTCAGATAAATTCCCAAATAAGCAAACGTAATATTGCCATGTTGTCAAATCCATCAGCAAGCGAGTGTAGTGTACCTTGGCAAGTACTGCATGTTATTGAATCCCTATAGACATGTAGAGGACGGGAACACAAATAAATGAGCTACATCAGATTTTTTAAGAAGCATCTTGAAAGGTGAAGAAAGCTAAAATAATACCTCAAAAAAACATCGAGATGGCATGATGCACAAGAACACTTCTCCGTGTTGTCCCTCCGAGAGGCTAGATAAGAAAATATGTTTGCTCGAGAAGCTTTTAGTTGCCTTTTCTGGAGCTTTGATATTTTTCTTGATGGCTTCTTGATAAAAGGTATGTGTACCACCCTATGCAAACTTTCTTCATATTCTTT